>NW_028295226.1:0-235458 GCF_964341445.2 Mesoplodon mirus
TCCCTCTTTGTCTACGAATTATTCAAGTTTCCTTAAAATTTTTTTTGATTTTCTTACATTATCCCTTCCCTTTAAATGCTGTCTTCACTTCTTAATTGGCATTTCTTGCAAATGAAGGCACCTTTCCTCACAATGTATTGATTACTCTCCCCACTGTAACACAGCGTCTTCTCCCATGACTTTCCTGAAATGGTTCCATTTCTGTTCATAAAAGTTTAGTCATCCAATCAGATGGTTTATTTTCAGTTCCCATAGCATTTTGCCTTTGGGAAACAACTGACTCCATTAAATGGTGCTTCTTTTCAAACTACCTTCCTTTATGTTTTATAGCAATCTTATGATTTCTGTTGGCATACCACCTAGCTTCTTTCTGATCATTCTTTTTATTTTTATTTTTCAGTTGTTTCTCTCCTCACTCCTTAGCGTTAGATACTACAGACAGTTGGCCTTCTTCTCATCTCTTATATACTCTCTCTCTTACTCCAGCAGCTTTGCTTACCATTTAATATATTATCTGCCAGGCGCCTTCCATCTGTTACCAACATCTCTCCCTCTGTCTTTGTCATTTCAGCCTTCGCTATGCTCTCTGAGCTCTCACAGGCAGATCTATTGAACACAGGAATCTCAGTGGAAAATACGAGTACGTTATTTCTCTACTGAGTAAAGCCCTTACAGATCACATGGTCCTGATCCATCTTGCAGCCACGTCATCTGGACTATTTGACCTCCCATGTCACAATAGCAGAGGACCAGACAAGAGGGACACTGGCTCCTAATGACCTCAGCTCAGAAGTGATACACTTGATTCTGCTTCTTTGCCACTGGCCACAACGAATCAAAGGAAAACAGTTGAACTACAAAGGAGGATGAAAAATGTAGATAAGCACATAGGATATTTGATGAGCACTATCTCGAGGTGACATCACCTCCCATCAAACTTTTATTTCACAGAGAAAACACAGACTATAAAGCAAAAACACCCCAAACTAACTTTTTCTCTTTACGTCCAAGAATAGCTTTTCGACATAGTTTATCAATACCTATTCTCACTTCCTCAGTATCTTCCATTCATTTTCCCACCTCATTGGGATTGTTAAGGTTTTCCTCTTTAGCGATTTTATTTTGGCCCCCTCCCATTAAAAAGCTGCCCCCCTCCCATTAAAAATTACTCTTGCTTGATGCCAAGTAATTCTCTAGTTACCTTTTCTCTCTTCCTAATTTCACAGTGCAGTTTATCAAAAATTGTATTTATTCTCATTGTCTGTATTTTCTTATCTTTATGTACCTCGTGACTCACACAATTTTGCTCTTTTCTTCTTACTTATCTGCACTGGAATTGCATTCACCAACATTTAATTTGTGATTAAATTGAGTGAATGTTGTTTGGTCATTACGTCACCTTTCAGCAATATTTGATTTTGTTGATCAAACTTGTCATCTCAGAAAAATCTTTCACCTTAACAACAGTAGCATCTTAACCTGCTACTTCTTCCTCCTGCCTCTGGACATCCTTATCTCTTTCACTGGGCACTCTCACTTTGCCCTCTGCCAAGAGATGTGTATTTCTCAGAAGCTCTCTTCTGCCCTTGATAGATGGTCTCATCTACTCTTGTGATTCCAGCCACCATATATATCACAGATCTTGACCTAAAACGTACATATCTCTCTCTCCTGAGTCTCTTACAAACTTAACTAATTGCCAACTGAACAACTCTGCCCAAATATAACATGGACACTTAAAATTAATTATGTGATGTTACTGAACGATTAATTTTACCTTCAATACTTACTTCCACTATTCATCTCTCTACATCATTTATACCACCGCTATTTGTACACTTGTCCAAGTTGGATACTGGGGGAACACTGAAGACTCTGGACTCTGACAACCCTCAGAATGGGAGAAAATAGTTGCAAACGAAGCAACTGACAAGGGATTCATCTCCAAAAAATATAAACATAAATAAATTTGTAAACTATATAAGCAACTCATGCAGATCAATATCAAAAAAAAACAAATACCGTATAATATCACTTATATGTGGAACCTAGAAATATGGTACAGATGAACTTATTCGCAAAGCAGAAATAGAGACCCAGATGTAGAGAAGAAACACATGGATACCAAGGCGGGGGGAAGGGGGGGATCAATTTGGAGATTTGGATTGACATATATACACCAGTATGTATAAAATAGATAACTAATGATAAACTATGGTACAGCACAGGGAACGCTACTCAATGCTCTCTGGTGACCTAAATGGTTAGAAATATTAAAAAGAGGAAATATATGTATAGGTATAACTGATTCACTTTGCTGTACAGCAGAAACTACCACAACATTGTAAAGCAGCTATACTCTAATAAAAATTAATTTAAAGGAATAATAAAACTCTGGACTCTGTATAATCATCCCTCACCTTCACAATTAATTCAGTAACCAAGTACTCTCTAACCTAAATTCCTACTATCTCTCAATATTGTCTACTTTTATTCAAGCCTCTTGCCACGACTTGGTTCTGAGCTACATTTTCTCTTATTTATGGAACATAAACCGTCTCTTAACTTTTAACAGAATAAATCTTTTAACAGAATAAATATTCATTGAGTACCTACAACACTGGTAAATAAGGACATTGTTCACATGCAGTTTACAATGTAGTAGGGGCAATGAACTATAAAATAGAACTATACCTCTCATAGGTAACTGGACAGCCAAGTTTTATAAGAACACGTAGAAAGGGAATTTAATCTCTAATGGAAGTCATGAAAAGCCAGAGATTCAATGTTTATTTGGAAACTTGTATGATGAGAGTGCATTAACCAAGGATTGAATGAGTAAAGTATGATACAAATTGATGACATTACCTGGAGAAAGTTCAGCAGTAAGAGAAGTCTAACCCTGAAGTCTACTGAGTATTGCTGAAAACTTATGGAAGAAGGAGATGCTAAGTAAGGATAGAGAAAGCAGATGAGGGTGGACTAGTAGGCAAGAGCACAGTGCTTGAAGCCTTTTCCCCAAAATTAAAGAGAAGCTATCAAAGAGCTCTAAGCCATTGAGTGAAATTTAGGTTGCAATGCAGAGAATAAACAAGACAGAAATAATACTGGAGTCAGGGAAAAAGTGAACTGGGATGTTACATCCGAGTACGAAATGTAAAAGATATGACAATGGACATAGAGAAGAATGGACATATGTGTGTGTGTGTGTGTGTGTGTGTGTGTGTGTATACATATATACACACATATGTGTGTATATATATATGTGTGTGTGTATATATATATATATATATATATATATATATATATATACACACACACACATACATATATATATATATAGTATAATTATGACAACTCCTAGGGATTGTTCCAGAGTTTAAGGGAGGGGAGAAGAGTAAAGAATGACTCTCAGTTTCTTGCTTGGTTAATTGGGTTAAAACAGTTTGCAATAAAAAAGATTTAGCTTAAGTCATTTAATCATTTTAAGTGCATTCTGAATCCTATACAAATAAGTTTGAGAAATTTAAGAAAATTGTGTTTCCTTAAGTTTTGCATATCTTTTGTTATTCCATGTAAATTCCCTTCTTTTTCATATGATTAAAGAAAAGTTATGAAAAAAATAAGAGAGAAATGAGAGAAAATAAGATCTTATGAAAAATTATGAATGATCTTTATCTGTTTTTGTGCTTACTGTAATTTCTTACTGTTTATCTCTCTATATACATATTCTGAGATATCTTCTCAGACCTGCTGAATCAATCTGTGAGGAGTAAGTTTAACTAATCACTCAGATGAACCTAAAATTGGTTCATCTACAGGAATAACCAACATAAGAGAGTAGTCACGGTAGTCTCAAAATTAGAGAAGACTTCCCAATTATTCCCATTATGTCCAAGAGAGAATATGAGCAGGTACTTCAAGTATCCGAACTTCGTATGATTAGATTCTGCAAAAGCATTTTAAATAGGAAAAATACATAGAAGAAAGGTTAAGACAAAACTTCCCCAGGATAAAATGGATCCCATATTTTCACCAGATGCCTTTACTCAGGAAAAAGAAATGTTAAAGAATTGTAACAGTATCCAACCTGGAAAACAAAATACAGAAATTTTCACCACTAAGCCTGAGCTCTGTACAACTCTGATTTAGTGTTTTTTCAAGCCTTACACCGCAGTCTCTATTTTTAAAATATTTATAAGTAACCCATTTTGTAGGAAAACACCTAACTTTCATCATAAGAATTATGACACTTTATACTTTTATTCCAGCCTAACTTTTATACTCTATTTTCTACCATTTGGCAACTTATACCCTACGCTCTAGTCAAAAAAATCTCATTTACAATCACTTAAACATATTGTGTTGGTTCTCAAGTCCAGGATGTTCCTTCTGCCTGGTATGCCCCTGACCTTCTCTCCACGTGGAACATTCCTACTGACATTCAAAACCTAATTCCAAACCCCCTCATTGTTGGCATCCTCTTTAATATCCCCTATTAGCAGGGTTAGTGACTCCAAGTTCTGTTTTACAAAGTTACATTTTTATGATCTATTTATTTAATAGCCTCTCCCTATTTGATTGTAATGAGTTGTTTATGCATCTCTCACACTCTCTTTTGAGTTCCTCTGGCCTTTATTTTTTTCTTTTATCTCTTACCCATAAGCACAGTGCTTGCCCCATAGGACGTGCTCAACGTGTTGGCTGAGTGAAAAAAGACACCTTTTAGCTCTAATCATTTGTGAAATGTCATTTAAAATGCCATCAGATTACCCTTTGTTTCCTAACTTAATTTCTAGTACTATAGAATGTACACTCAGAACACCGTCAGTGGCCTACAGAAACAGTGTTCTCACTGGACTTCCATGCATATAGTCAACCCCCTTATAACTTTCTCTGGCATACAACTGCCAGACATGTTATTAAAAGAAAATGATGTACCAACCCCTCACCTATTGGAAAACTTCCAGAAGCTCTCCATTCCTTATTGTATCTTTTCTACTTGATTTTTCAAATACCTCTGTCTTACTTCATCTATTCAGAACTGGCTTTTCTACCTTTGCTTTCATTTTCAATTTCATTCATATCATTATCTGCACTTACCCATAGAACCTAAGCATATTTCAGTTTCTTATGCAAGTTTCCTCACTAGAGGTCAAAGGGGCAAGGACTATTGTGATAAATTATTAAATAAATAGACGATAGGACTTTGTTCTATTGGTCTGGGAAAATTACTACCTGAAACAAAAGAATTCTGGAAACTGAAGGGGTCAGACCAGTCAGCTTTGTTTACTTCAGACTCAAATCAATGTCTTGTCTTTACCTGAGCTCTGGTTACATTTAGAAAAAAGTACTGTAAATACTGTGAATGAGCAAGGCCACTATCTGAGACGTGTCTGGGTCCTTAGTATAGTAACTGAGGGAATGGTAAGCATTGGTCAATGTTTGCTGATTGATGACTCAATAGATCTGGTTAAGCCTCACCATCAGAATTCCAGATTTTTTAACAAGCTTCTCAGTCTTTTCAACCCAAAGAAAAAACTAAAGAAAACCAGATGACAAGAATTTCAAATTGTAAAATATCCCGATTGTCAAATTTAAATAGGGATATCCTGTGCAATGGAGAGGCTGGCTGGTGCCAATTTCACATTTTGTTCTCTAGTGTCTGGACGAAGCCTGCTCTGCCAGTGAGCTGACAGGTCGAGAGCACTCCAGCTTCCACAGACACCCGAGAACTTTCTATTTTTCATGGTGTTCCTACCTTACCTAAGGGAAGGACTATATTCACAATGAAAAGAGTTATGATTCATCACCAGTAGAGAGATTCTTCCACTTTCTGGGTGCCCACGTTAAAAGTCTGGTATAGTCAACACTCCCTCTAACGTAGATCATGTATTGAAATGAGAAAACTATCACCTAATATGGCCAGAGAGGTGAAGGGACTTGGCCCAGCTGAGCCCAGGAGACACCACTAATTCAAAACCTCAACCATTAACGTAGTGATTGTGATCAAGGAGACTTACAGCACCTAAGAGATTCAAAGAGCATATTAATCCACCTCTGGCAACACTGCCAGTTTAAAAGAATGATTAACCTTCTCTCCCACTTGATTCAACCTGGCTATGTATTATACCACTCTAAATGCTAGCAGACTCTATGCTTATGGCTTCCATTAGGTAGCACTTAGTATACATGAAAACTTTCTTCAAGAAGTAATTACTTTTGAAACCATAAACATTTCAGTTGGGAAAAGTGAAAAAGAAAGGAGGTGCAAGTAAAGGGAACTAGGAAAAAATAAGAAAATACCCTCAAATATAAACATGTTGATTCTAAAGATAATTTAATGGGGATTTAAATGATACTAGGTGAGCATTTATTCTGTTTCTGCTTTAAATAAAGCATTCTGTTCTATTTGTTAGGTGTTGTACTTGTTTAGTATCTAATGTCTGTTAAAAGCCTCTCGAAAGAGATGTATTCATTCTGGTATCCTAAGCACCTATCTGGATGAAAAGCACAAGCAATGGGAAGTCATGGGGCATAAAGGACCTTGCAAAGGCTCTGAAATCCATCTCTTACTTATGGCCTTTGAGACTCAGCCTCCTCCTCTATGTAGTGTTCATAAAACTTAGTGGAGATAGAACACTAGGGACACAGAAGGTCAAAGGAGGTATTTACTACGACTTTCCAAATATCTTCCTTTAGGAAAACAAATATATTTTATTTGCAATGAGGCTTTCTTGTGAATTTTATTCTTCTAAAGAGGAATATTTTTAGTGAACAATTGATTCGTTTGCCTCCCTGTGCTACTTTATTGACAATACTCAGGTAGGGGTGGTTTTCCCTCAAGCAGTTACCTCCATGTGATTTGTATATCAGACCTTCCTAAAAGCATGTTTTCCTGCTCTTTCGTTCCACCCCATCCCAGCTCTACTTCAAATATTGTGATCCTCTATTAAAATGCACAGAACCCTGGGAAAATAAGGAGAAGCAAAATGTTTGTCACTGCCAGCTCTGGTATGCATATATCAGAGGCTAAATTATAACTGATGAAGACAGAAATGGGACCCGTATCTGTCTGACTTCAGAAACCAGAAGTGTAGCTACTACAAGCTGATGAATGGGAACTCAGATCAAGGCCTAGAGTGGAGAGGAGTCTTCTGATCAGAAGGGGAAAGTAAACAAAGGGCAGCGTTTAATTATTTAATAATAAGTAAGAGAATGACTAGGGTGTTTTTACAGAACAGGATATAATATTGAAATAAAATCCCCCAAAGTGACACAGAAACATAATGCAATCCTCTTAAGCTACAACCCTTCCTAAACCAAACCATACCATTCTCTTCACACAGCCTGGAAAGTCAAAAGAAAGGGGATACTGATCTGCATCACACTGGCATTAGAAGCAGATCTAGTTTTAATGAAGTATTACTTCATGGGCTGAAGTTTCCCCCCAAAAAGGGTAAGCTTTTTTCTCAAGAAACATCACTGTGTAATAATCAAGGAGCCAGGGATGGTGGTATTAATTGTTCTAAGTACAGGGATTTCTTTTGCAGAAAGAAGTACCAATCAGAAAGAGAACTGACCAATAATTACTTAACAAAACTGCTTCAGAAGTAGATTTCTAAATCTACTTTTAGACTGATAGTTAGAAAAATCTTACTAAGTTTATTCATTTAGAGGAAATCTGTGCAAGCCTCTGAAACCAAGAGGTATTGTATCAAAAGAGATAAGGTCACTAGACACTTATGTAAGAGCTACTTCTTCCTCAAATGGCCACCATTAAGAGGAGAAACTATTTGCTGTATTTTCTGACTATTAACGTTACCAAGAAGTAACAATGCACCTTTAGGAAACTAGTATGAAAGAAAAACATAATAAAATTTTTTGCAGGTGACTCTTTGATCTCATAGGTGTGTGTTAATTTTCCAAAGTTGGCACTGGATCCTGCCTTTACAAAATGCTCCTTGAAATATCACATTGAAAATCTTCTCTTTTACTCCTTATTGTAAACACTGTGTACGTTTTTAAGAAGACCAATAAAAAATATGGACTATGGGGCTTCCCTGGTGGCGCAGTGGTTGAGAGTCCGCCTGCTGATGCAGGGGACACGGGTTCGTGCCCCGGTCTGGGAAGATCCCACATGCCACGGAGCAGCTGGGCCTGTGAGCCAGGGCCGCTGAGACTGTGTGTGCAGAGCCTGTGCTCCACAACGGGAGAGGCCACAGTAGTGAGAGGCCCGCGTACCGCAAAAAAAAAAAAAAAAAAATATATATATATATATATATATATATATATAGAGAGAGAGAGAGAGAGAGAGAAAGAGAGAGAGAGAGAGAGAGGGAGAGAGAGAGAGAGAGACTATGAAATTATTTTTCCAATAGTGAAATTGTGGAGAATACATCTTGCATTTCTACTGTATTCCCGCAAAAAGAGGAAGTTCTTTTCCACAAAGACTCTCATCAATGTTAACTCTGGGAGAGAAGTATTTGTAGTTGTCTCATGCTTTGTGGTGAGAGACTCGCACTTTTTCCCCTGTCTCTATTGTGGGAAACAGGGCACACTTTGGGCTGAGAATTCATGCTGTGGTCGGAAAAGAAAGAAACGAAAAATACCCTCATTAACACTGCTCTTTAACAAGTTCAGCAAATGGGCTTCAGGCGTTCTAAACAGCAGCAATTAAAAAATAACTTTAGATTTCATACATTTCTTCCAGTAGGATGAAAAGCTGAGGTATGTTAACTTTAATTTTATGGTTTGCGTGAATACCGAGTTCGATTACTCCCTGTCAAAGCAGAAATCAGCCTCTTACAGGGAATAAGTGCTAATTAAGCAAAACAGAGTAAGCATGTTATATGAAGTATATTTGATTCTTTCCTGTGCACTTTGGCTGCACAAGCTCTAACCACAGTTTCCGGAGGGACCATCAGTGCTCCCTAAGAATGCCAATGCAGTGTTCCATCCAGTTAGTGGGGTGCAGAGACCAGTCAGAATGCTGATGCTTTCCACAAAGGAGATGGGGCTAGGGAGGCAAATGCAATCAGGGAGTATTAGCTCTGTCTTGTGTGCCTGCTACAAAACCGTGTCCTCTCAAGACTGCTCTATCCCTTCTTTGCTTTATTCGTGTATGTGTAAGTTTGTATATGTAAGCTTTACAAGTCTCTCCTAAGAGAAAACTGAAAATGCCCAGGAAAAAGACAAAACTGCTTCAACAGAGAAAGGTCTCTCTGTTCCAGTTGAAGAGGATATAGAGTTAATAACAGGAAATATCCATCCCCTGAAACTCTATGAAACATGGATGCTTCCACAATTTACTCAAGGTCTCACTGACCAGGCTATAAGTAATTTTAATTATTATTTCTTATGGTTATGGTTGATAAAAAGTCTCAGTGGTATGCTAAAAATCTTTAACACTTGTTGACCTTTTTTCTTGATAGCTTTCCTCCTCCCAGGCTCCAGCCAACAGTAGCAGTAACAGATATCCAGATCTTAAGAGGATAGAAGTATAATGGTGCACTGAATATGGAAAGGAAGAACCAGTAATGGTTCCTATACATTCATAACGCGAATCAGCATCAAACTAAGCTTCCCCAAGAAGAAGCTGACAGCAAATAGTTCCTCCTCTTAATGAACTGAGGAAACAACTTTGAAGTTATCCGTAGCCACCGCTTCTGAAGCAACCAGTAGCTTTGCAACTATTAGTTTACTTGTATTAGATTAATTTATATTAGAGTTTATTTAATGCAATTGCTCACAAATTTTAAACCATTTTGTAGAGTAGTGTTCTGTATCTGTTTAAATGAAATGCTTTCCTAAGCTCAAAATCAGTGTTTTTATGTTGTGTAAATTATGAAATTACTGTGAAATATCTGGTAAACTTGATAGGAAACCCCAGATGTCAGCACTTTGCTGGGCAGGAGTTAAAGTGGCCCACACCATTAGCCCTCATCAGGAGCAGTAGCAGTGGGCTAAGTCATAAGGGCACGCCCGTCCATTACACTCACCCAGGATACTGTGAGTGAGAAACAAAGGGCAGTCAGACAGGGACCTCTATGCTCAGATTCCACTGCCAAGAAATGGCCTAAGTCAGCTCTTGTTGTTGAAGAAAATAACCCTTTAGGAATCAGACTGAATCCTATTTTAAGTTTTAGAGGAAGAAGGATACTATTTAAACATTGATGAAATGTGCCTCTCTTTTTATATCAGCATAGAAATTTATTTGAATTCAAAAGAATATGGTTATATTTAGCATAGTGTAATAATTATCTAAAGCACATATCATCGTTGGCTCTGAAACAGTTCTAAAGATGTCATTCTTTTGAAGTCAAAAAATATGCAGTAAAAATGGACAAGGAAGCAAAAATATGAAAAAAACAAGTTTGCTGAGTATGGGAAGTTGTTACAAGAGGGGCACAACAAGATAATGTAACAGAGTCCAAATTACATAACATGCAGCAAGGAGTTCTCTTGCTTTAACAACTCCTAGAAATTAAACCAGTAATCTCAATGCAAGAATATCACCACTGGGTTATTTAACAGGACAAATTTTCTGAGGGACACAGGTAGTAATTCACTCTACTTCCCCTTTCTCTAATATCTTTTCTCACACCAATTTCTTTTCTTTCCTCGAGGATAGATTTTATCCTGTTGAAAACAATTTTAGTTTTATTTGTAAAGTGGAGTAAATAATATCCTGAGTGAAGTAGGCAGAGTTTTAGCTGAAGATGCTCAGGAATCAAACTTTTGAAAAAGGCCAATCAGCTAGCTAGCTAGCAGTTACCATCAGTGGCTTGCAGAAAAAAAAATTACAGATGATATGTTTGCTAAATAGATAAAAAGAATAAGCAGTTTAGAATGGGCGAAAAATCCCAGGATCTACTGTGACCTAGACCAGAGGTGCCTAAACTTTTTGGAACCAGGGACCGGTTTCCTGGAAGCAAATTTTTCCAGGGAGGGGGGGCGGGGTGTGTGAGGTTCAGGCGGTAATGTGAGCCATAGGGAGCAGCAGATGAAGCTTAGTTGGCTTGCTTGCGACTCACCTCCTGCTGTGCAGCCCGGTTCCTAAGAGGCTGTGGACTGGTACCCGTCCAAGGCCAAGGGGTTGGGAACCCCTGACCTACACACTCAAAAGCAGACAGTTGACCTTTGATTAAGCCCATTTTCCTGTGGAGTGAGCCATAAGGGGCTCCAAGACACAGTTTGGTTTCAATGTTTCAGTGTTCACAGCCAGAGGGCAAACTCAGAATGTCTCCTCCTCTTGCAAAAACTGGACCACGGATGAGAAGTCTTTTTTTTTGAGTAGCCCTTCACGCACAACATCCCTGCAGATCTGATGGGCTTGACTGCCCAGAAGGACTGGGCTCTTCGTGCTGGTAGCAGAGTCTCATGCTAATCCCAGATCCTTAGCCATTATAGTGTTGCTCCGAATCCGCCCTGATAGTAATTAGCCGAGGGAACTCCATCCATCACCCCAGGTACAGGATTATAAGTGTCACTTGACCAACATTGTCCTGAGCTCGTATTTAGGATTTTAGCCAAGAGTTTTGGGTCAAGCCCTAACCTGAGTCCCAGATTCATAGCTTCAGCAGTTCCAATCCTACTAATAGCTAACAGCAAGTTTGTGCAGATCTTCGAAGCCTGGCCAGTCCCAACAGCTCCACGATGCACCACATGGGAGCCCATGCACCACAGCAGCTCAACTCCTCCCATCCTAAGTGTGAGGTTGCCAGATCGAGCCATTCCCACACTACCAGAAACAGGGGCATCCGTGAAAACCGCTCCCATTTTCTCAACTTCTTTGGCCAATTCTCCGAAAACCATAGGATCAACAGTACTGGAATCTATTAATGGTGAGTCTTTCTTCACTTTTTTTTTGAATTCCATTTGCTCCACAATAAGCTTCTAGTGCATTGATGCATTGTAATAATTCTGTCACCTTTTTCGGCTACATCCCCTGCAGAAGACACTACAGGGTTCATCTGCATCTAGAAGCTCTTTGCATGAATCAGGGAACACATCAACAACGGTGAGTGGCTAGCCATGTTTCATGAGCTCTTTTGCCACTGGACTCCCCACGTTGCCTACTCCAATGAATCCAACTGGAGTCTTGGAAGCTACTGACCTAGAACACAGCGCTGCAAGGCTGGCCACCACTGGCTGCTGCAGACGACTCCCTGTACCGGAGGCCGGAGGTGGCTCCACGGAGACGGAAGGAGGCTGCCACGCTGCCCGCGCCCCTCCTTCTCACGGTGACCTCCTCGACTCCCGGCTCACCCACTGGCTGCTATAGGGTGCGTGATGCGGAGGGCCGGCTCGGCTGTGGCGATTCTTAATACCTCTTTGGTACTAGGTTACACATACAGTTTCACCTAGTGAGCGACTTAACAGAAGGAATTTTTTTCTACGGCATTTTTGTGGCACAGCAGATAGAAGCGAGGTCACTATTTCTTTGAAAAACTGAATTAAAAATTTATAGAAAGTCATGATTCATTCTACAAATATGCTGAGTCAAAGAAACGTGAAAATTGATGCGATGGAGGAAGAGCGCTAGACTTCCCTGATGCTCAACTGGCGCCTTTCTTCTGGTGTCAGAACATGGTTGTGTAACTCCTTTAATCCCAGTGGATTTTCCAAAAATTCCAGAATCTTCAGATTTTGGTAGCCCCTGTTTACTGCCTTTGCCCCCCTATGCCAAATCCCACCCCACCCCGCACACATTTATTTTTTACCAGTTGTCCTCCAGGGTGTTTTTCTTTATATAGTTATTGCAGCAGTTTGTTAGACTACTGACCCCCAGTGCAAATGCCCCTCCCCCCGTTTTCTCACCCTGTGTAGTTTTGTTCCACCTTGACCTGGGCTTGGTCACGTGACTTGCTTTGGCCCAATGGCATATCAAGAGCTGAAGCTTGGAGAGTACTCGTGCTTTAGGGCTTGTCCTCATGGAAACCTGACATGTTAGGAAGCCTGGCTAACCTAGTGGAGACTAGGCACAGGCCACAGCCAGCACCAATGGCCAGACATGTGAAAGCAACCAGCCCCAGTCCAGCAACCAGATGATGGCAGCCTCAGTAGTCACCTCAGGTGAAAGCAAGATAGATCCACCCAGGAGATCCCAGCCCATTCCGCTGATTCACAAATTGTGAGGAGATAAAGTGCCTGCTGTTTTAAACCACCAAGCTTAGGAGTAGTTCATCACACAGGAAGAGATATAACTATCTTTACTGTTAGATTATCTTCCCATTTTATACCATGTTTCCCCTCAAACGACTGTTCCTTTATCCAAGATTCTAGAAAAGAAATAACAACTGATGAGGCTGATAGAGCCTTAACATTTTTTATAAGTTTTGTAAACTTTTAAAATAACTGTTAATAAAATCAATATTTATTTGATCACAAAATTATTTTCTTCAGTTGCCTTAAGAAGTAATGCAGAATTGTACTAAGTTTATACATTTGGAGGCTCTAAAAATGTGTTATTCCTTGGATTCAAGTCCTAGTGTACTTTATGTGGGCATTCACGTTTGCAAAATGATTCCAGGAAAGTTGCGATTTCATTTTACAACTTTGGCCTAAGGAGTCTTATGATATTTTACCTGAGAAAAAGAACACATTAATTCCACTTTCAGCTATTAAACCCATGGCTTCCTGTATTTTCTAAATTCCCTATCAGTGAAGAAGACTATGTATAGCGTACAAGACCGTCATGATTAGGAGGAAGGTAGTACAGAAAGAGCCCATCAAATTAGGCATTGCCCAGTCACGTCAGTATACTAACGTGGTGAGCCACAGGCAGCTTGAAGCCTGGAAAAAAAGACAGATACAGTGTAATGATTATCCTAAGGATCCGGATAATGATTCCCATGATTTTGTTTTAAATATTAATGGCAGAGGATTCTGGGGAAATGGTGGTGGCTACAGAGAAGATTTTAATCCCTGAATATGCCACCCCTCCCCTAAATACACAACCCCCCACCCCCACAAAGAAGAAAGAAAAGCATCTAGGATAACAAGATCAAAAACCCACAGACAACATCTACAACAAGGTGTCCACATGAACTGCAACATACAGCCAGGTAGGAACAAATCAACAACAGGAAAAAGACCTACATATGTGTATCCCAAGGTGTGTGGGAGGAAGACGAGGGAAGGACTCTCTCTCTCTTTCAGGAGAGCCAAAGGTTACTATGGTTCACGAACTCACTGAGATTGAAAAACTCACTGAGAACAGCGGCAGAAACCGGGAGTGAATGTTGCAGGCTCCACTTTGCAGCTGAGTGCAAGAACTTTGAAATGTTCTGAGGATGCCAAGTGTTCTGGGGTCTGTGAAACCTTGACACCTATCAAACCAAAGCACCATCCCAGAACAAATCCCCATACTCAACAAGGACAGGAAAGAGGAGGCCTGGGTAAATGGGCATAGGAGGGCCGAGGAGGAAGATTTTAGAAATTTTAAGGTCATTTTTTAAAATTATGTTGTGGGGCTTCCCTGGTGGCGCAGTGGTTGAGAGTCCACCTGCCGGGACACAGGTTCGTGCCCCGGTCTGGGAAGATCCCACATGCCGTGGAGCGGCTGGGTCCGTGCACCATGGCCGCTGAGCCTGCGCATCCGGAGCCTGTGCTCCGCAACAGGAGAGGCCACAGCAGTGAGAAGCCCGCGTACTGCAAAAAATAAATAAATCAATAAAATTATGTTGTGAAAATAATAGAAGATAGTGAGCCCTGGAGTTCTGAAGCTAGAAATTATATTCTGATCTATGTTTCCCTCCTAAAGTGGAAACTTATTTCATTTAAAAATGAGTGACAATCAGAGAAGAAAAGGAAATAAAAGGAATCCAAATTGGAAAAGAAGAAGTAAAGCTGTCACTGTTTGCAGATGACATGATACTATACATAGAGAATCCTAAAGATGCTACCAGAAAACTACTAGAGTTAATCAATGAATTTGGTAAAGTTGCAGGATACAAAATTAATGCACAGAAATCTCTGGCATTCCTATATACTGATGATGAAAAATCTGAAAGTGAAATCAAGGAAACACTCCCATTTACCATTGCAACAAAAAGAATAAAATATCTAGGAATAAACCTACCTAAGGAGACAAAAGACCTGTATGCAGAAAATTATAAGACACTGATGAAAGAAATTAAAGATGATACAAATAGATGGAGAGATGTACCATGTTCTTGGATTGGAAGAATCAACATTGTGAAAATGACTCTACTACCCAAAGCAATCTACAGGTTCAATGCAATCCCTATCAAACTACCACTGGCATTTTTCACAGAACTAGAACAAAAAATTTCACAATTTGTATGGAAACACAAAAGACCCCGAATAGCCAAAGCAATCTTGAGAACGAAAAATGGAGCTGGAGGAATCAGGCTCCCTGACTTCAGACTATACTACAAAGCTACAGTAATCAAGACAGTATGGTACTGGCACAAAAACAGAAAGATAGATCAATGGAACAGGATAGAAAGCCCAGAGTTAAACCCACGCACATATGGTCACCTTATCTTTGATAAAGGAGGCAGGAATGTACAGTGGAGAAAGGACAGTCTCTTCAATAAGTGGTGCTGGGAAAACTGGATAGGGACATGTAAAAGTATGAGATTAGATCATTCCCTAACACCATACACAAAAATAAGCTCAAAATGGATTAAAGACCTAAATATAAGGCCAGACACTATCAAATTCTTAGAGGAAAACATAGGCAGAACACTCTATGACATAAATCACAGCAAGATCCTTTTTGACCCACCTCCTAGAGAAATGGAAATAAAGACAAAAATAAACACATGGGACCTAATGAAACTTAAAAGCTTTTGCACAGCAAAGGAAACCATAAACAAGACCAAAAGACAACCCTCAGAATGGGAGAAAATATTTGCAAATGAAGCAACTGACAAAGGATTAATCTCCAAAATTTATAAGCAGCTCATGCAGCTCAATAACAAAAAAACAAACAACCCAATCCAAAAATGGGCAGAAGACCTAAATAGACATTTCTCCACAGAAGATATACAGACTGCCAACAAACACATGAAAGGATGCTCAACATCTTTACTCATTAGAGAAATGCAAATCAAAACTACAATGAGATATCATCTCACACCAGTCAGAATGGCCATCATCAAAAAATCTAGAAACAATAAATGCTGGAGAGGGTGTGGAAAAAAGGGAACACTCTTCCACTGCTGGTGGGAATGTGAATTGGTACAGCCGCTATGGAGAACGGTATGGAGGTTCCTTAAAAAACTACAAATAGAACTACCATATGACCCAGCAATCCCACTACTGGGCATATACCCTGAGAAAACCATAATTCAAAAAGAGACATGTACCAAAATGTTCATAGCAGCCCTATTTACAATAGCCCGGAGATGGAAACAACCTAAGTGTCCATCATCGGATGAATGGATAAAGAAGATGTGGCACATATATACAATGGAATATTACTCAGCCATAAAAAGAAATGAAATTGAGCTATTTGTAATGAGGTGGATAGACCTAGAGTCTGTCATACAGAGTGAAGTAAGTCAGAAAGAGAAAGACAAATACTGTATGCTAACACATATATATGGAATTTAAGAAAAAAAAATGTCATGAAGAACATAGGGGTAAGACAGGAATAAAGACACAGACCTACTAGAGAATGGACTTGAGGATATGGGGAGGGGGAAGGGTAAGCTGTGACAAAGTAAAAGAGCGGCATGGACATATATACACTACCAAACGTGAGGTCGATAGCTAGTGGGAAGCAGCCGCATAGCACAGGGAGATCAGCTCGGTACTTTGTGACCGCCTGGAGGGGTGGGATAGGGAGGGTGGGAGGGAGACGCAAAAGGGAGGGGATATGGAAACATATGTATATGTATAACTGATTAAATTTGTTATAAAGCAAAAAAATAAAATAAAATTTAAAAAAAAAAAAAAAAAAAAAAAGAGACATGTACCAAAATGTTCATAGCAGCCCTATTTACAATAGCCCGGAGATGGAAACAACCTAAGTGTCCATCATCGGATGAATGGATAAAGAAGATGTGGCACATATATACAATGGAATATTACTCAGCCATAAAAAGAAATGAAATTGAGCTATTTGTAATGAGGTGGATAGACCTAGAGTCTGTCATACAGAGTGAAGTAAGTCAGAAAGAGAAAGACAAATACTGTATGCTAACACATATATATGGAATTTAAGAAAAAAAAATGTCATGAAGAACATAGGGGTAAGACAGGAATAAAGACACAGACCTACTAGAGAATGGACTTGAGGATATGGGGAGGGGGAAGGGTAAGCTGTGACAAAGTGAAAGAGCGGCATGGACATATATACACTACCAAACGTGAGGTAGATAGCTAGTGGGAAGCAGCCGCATAGCACAGGGAGATCAGCTCGGTACTTTGTGACCGCCTGGAGGGGTGGGATAGGGAGGGTGGGAGGGAGACGCAAAAGGGAGGGGATATGGA
Organism: Mesoplodon mirus; assembly: GCF_964341445.2. Lineage (NCBI taxonomy): Eukaryota > Metazoa > Chordata > Mammalia > Artiodactyla > Ziphiidae > Mesoplodon > Mesoplodon mirus. The sequence goes on from NW_028295226.1 coordinate 17,470, forward strand.
AACATATGTATATGTATAACTGATTAAATTTGTTATAAAGCAACAACAAAATTAAAAAAAAAAAAATGAGTGACAGAAGAGTATTCCATTCACATCCTGTAGAAAATCAGTGAGAAAAAAAAAGAAAAAAGAAGGGTGAAAAGAAAGTTCCAGCAAATCCTGAAAACGTCACAGAAAGACACGTCCACAGAACAAATGAAATTTATTGCCTGATACTGCGGAAAAAGTAAAAGAAATTTTCAAAGGAATAGAAACTGGTTTTAAGAAAAACATAAAAGAAATTAGAAAAATTCAGAAATGAAGTGATTGGAGAATAGCAAGATTTGAAAAGGTGAAAAATTCAGTAAGTAATTTGTTTTAAAAAAATCATGTCTCGAGAGAAGGTTAAACTAGAAGGAACACAAGTTTGAATAAACACAGTGGATAATGTCTCCTTGGAGAAACAGCTGATTTCAAATCCAGCATAAGAAACGAACAAGATGTTCCTGTTACATCTTGTCATATAAGAGAGCTGGGAAGACTTCAAAGACTACTGTGGTTGTGTGGAAAGGACTCAGGAGCCAACTTGAACAGGATCCGTGAACCTAAGAGGGGACAATCTCTGCATCGATATTTATAACAACCTCACTGAAAACAACAACAAAGAAAGAAAATACCTCATTAGTTATCTTTGGAAGAGTCAACCTTTCTCTCTCTTGTTTTTTCTTTTTTTGTAAAACTGGTAAATAAAATAAAAGAAACATTTATTCTTCCTTTCCTAATTAAACTGTAACTCAGGGCAACCAAGTAGTTGATGAAATAATGTTCTAGCTAGTAAATGAATAATCATCTAGTTAGTAGAATATCACCATTTGGTACCCTTAATAAATTAATGGATCTAGACATTGATCATTAATGGCTGCAACGTCACAGTAAGACAGACACTTGATAGTTCCTTTTGGAATTCATCAATATTATCTATGAAGTAAACTTGACAAAAAAATCACACCTGAATTATGTCAGTGCTCTAGATCTATCTACCAACTGACAGTAAATACATGGGCCAAAGGAGCATGATAAATATATAAGCAGAAAGGGGATGCAATCAGCATAATCCAGACAATCAGCATAATCCAGACAGTTGGGAACCCTACTGGATGAATGCTTTGAATTCAAGGACAAATACTTGCAAGAAAAATGAGCAAATTGAGTTCTTTTAAACCTATACTTTAAAAGAAATTGTGTTTGGATCAGCAATCAAATAAATAATGGTTATTAAAATAAAAATACATTTATAGGACAATCAAGGAAACATGAACTGACTGGCTATTTGTTGATATTAAGGAATCATTATTATTTGCGGATGTGTGATAATGACATAGTTGAGCTTAAAAAGGGCAGTTCTTGCATTTTAGAAATATGGATACTGACGTTTTCACTGAGAAAAAGAAATCTGGGATTTGCTTTAAAATTGCTGGGGATGATGGTGGTAGTAGTAAGAGAGGGTGTAGAGAAAATCTATTGGCCTGAAATGGACATTTGATGAGAACAATGGATGAAAGTTTCTACTTCTTTCTCTCTATTTCTGTAGATGTTTGAAATTTTCCATACTAAAACATGTTTTATAAATGTAGATGGCTTGCAATGTGCTCTTCTGAGCTCTCAGAAGGCAAAAAGCCATTCTTAAATTAGGAGCTTTCTTCTCTAGCCAAGAATTCTAATGATAATTTTGTCCCAACTGGCCAGTGCACTCAGATTGCTCTGAGATCTGTTGGTGGAAAAAAAATCAGCACAAACAATAAAGAGGCTCTTCAGTCTTAGAAGAAAACAACAAAGAGTAAAGGCTGCTGCTAGGTCTGGGGCAATAGTGTAGTTACCAGTATAAGACAAAATATTAGTTTCTTCCAAAATCCACTTGCTACTACTGTGTATACTTTTGCAGCAAAGTATCTTTTCTACGTTGTCAGCATTAAAGTAAATTTACTATTTAGGTAGCATTTAAATTATCATATACTCAAAGCCTAGAAAGAATCCCCTAGGCTGAAATGACATTAAATCTTATTTGGGCCATTGCAGTGTATTCTCCAGTCTTACTTGCTTTGTCTATAACTGTCGTAAAAAGGTGTGAGGAGATCTGCCAATATTAATGCCAGGATTCAAAATGAGTTCTTTGTAGCTTGCTTCCTTCAGGATCTTCTGCCCTCAGACCCATGTATTTACTTAATGCCTCAGATTATTGTATATGTCACATCTTTCCAACTAGAAGACAAGCTCCTTTAAGGGCAGTGACTAGTCTCATCAACATCGAATTTACTCCAACACCAGTGCTTTCAAATTGTGTGTTGCTTAGTATACGTCTGACCGTAAGAAGTTATAGAAACAATTCTACTCTAACTAAATAATAATGATACTGCTGCTACTATTTCTACTACTACTGCTAATAAAATGTATGAAATAGAGTATAAATGGGAAAATAAAGATCACACTGGAAATCCCAGACTATAAAATGAATGATCCCAAAGCCACTGGCCAATCCATCGACTGTAAACAGTTACTTGTGAATTGGTCAACATTTAAATGCGTAATTGAGAGAAGGGTTAAAACAAATTTTATTACCAAAAAACACAATTTTTATACCTACAATTTTTGAGCTCAACTAACCTGTAGTTTTAACAGAAATAGAGGAGATTCAAAGTATTCATTCAGTTTCCTAAGTGATCCATTCCCTATCTTTCCTTATGAAACAATCAGTTACAACTCTAATAATTTGTCAAGGATTCACCAATCTCTACTTCCTTTATTTTCCAAGGTTTGGTATCATTACAAAATCAAGTCCTTTGGCAGAATTTAATAGTTTCAAAATCCCTCATCAATATTATTCACTGGGATAAAATAATATGAAAATTTAACAAACACTGACTATGTGCTGAGAAATGATCCTTCAGTGATTCACTCAAGGTGGAGACTAGTATTCAGGCTGCACCTGAGGTAGAACTTGAATTCCAAAGTGGACCTTTAAACCACAGCTCATCTTCTCTTTTTAAAACCATCAGAAAGAAGAAGCCTGTTGCCTGACCTTTGAGATTCTGCAAAGAGACCATATTTAGGTCTTTTGTCCCTTTTAACTTCCCTAGTCCCCTTCTCTACTTTCAGAATAGTGATTCCCAGATAAGTACAATGAGTTCAAACAGTGTGGTTAAAGGGGTAATTAGTCTGCTCTGCAGCCAAGTTACTCACAGAATAAAAAAGTTGGCTTTCACAGTTGTTACCTTCTTCCTGGGCTTTGTTTAGAGGGGTCTCAGCTCAAGCAAGCAACCTGTCGGCAGCCTGAAATAACTCTGTGGAAATCTAATGGCATATATGTAAAATATGTCTATGAAACCTTTTATTCAATCTTAGGTGCATAATTTTACTACTTCTTTAGGCCTGGAAAAGGATATTCAGCTACAAAAGGACAGAAAAGAAAATGTGTATAATACCTCATGCCCTCCTCACACCCTAGAACCTTATTTTACCCCTGTTTCATCAGAAAATGATGTATACTGTAAGAAACATTTTTAAAATTAGTTGATCAAATATTTAAGTGCACTAAGTCTCTGTATTTATTAAAGCAAATATAGTTACCTTTCTGTCCCTTTCTAAAAGAAAGCAAAAGATACAGTTCTTTTTTCTTAAGACTCAGGGTTTATGGATATTAATTATTACACTATATTGACACCCAGACATGTTTATAGGAGGCTTTTGAGACATACAGAGCTATTTATTCCCATACCAAATGGCACTTCTTTTTCCTCTGCCTTCTGCTTGTATTTTTTCTGTTGCGATTATATCCTACTGAGGCTGCTACATGTCTTTGTTTGAGTTGAGGTTCTAAAGGTAAGACTGTATAGTCTCCTTTTTACAGAATAATAATGGGTTTTATGACTGTTTGCCTTCAGAAGCCTCTTTTTCCACTCATTCTCATTTCATATCTATGGTGAGGTGTCGAAAACAGATGAGTTAGTTCTGAACTGGTGATATATAAATCAATTATTATTTGATTCATATTCAAAGCAGCTCCTCCTAAAATAGCGGCCTTCCTGCCTGTGGGATGTAGTCTAACCTACTGCCTGGATCTACACCCACCAACATCCATATTTTGTCTATTGTTACCTTGGACACTTGTAGGAACTGAGTGAGTTTCTGTTTCTATAGTGTCCATTGACAGACAAATGAATAAAGAAAATATGGCACATATGTAGAATGGAATGTTATTCAGCCTTAAAAAATAAGGGAATCTTGCCATTTGCAACAACTTGGATGAACCTTGAGGGCATTATGCTAAGTGAAATACGTCAGAGAGAGAAAGACAAACACTGCATAATCTCACTTTTACGTGTAATCTAAAAACGCTGCTCTCACAGAAACCGAGTAGAATGGTGGCCGTCAAGGGCTGGGGAGTGGAGGAAATGGGGAGTTGTTGGTCAAAGGGTATAACCTTCCAGTTATAAGATGAATAAATCCTGGGAGTCTGATGTACAGCATGGTGACTATAGTTAACAACACTCTATTGCATACTCAAAAGTTTCCGAGATAGTAGATCTTACATGTTCTCATCACACACACACACACACACACACACACACACACAAAAGGTAATTAATTGTGTAAGGTCATAGATGTGTTAACTAACCTTATTGTGGTAATCACTTTGCAATATATACATGTATCACATTATGATGTTGTACACCTTCAACTTATACAGTGTTATATGTCAATTACTCAATAAAACTGGAAAGAAGAAAAAGATTCACATGGAGAAGGGTGAGGCTGGTAGAAAAAAGCCACTGCCTTGAGCAGTACCGAGGTGGGTGGAAAGCCATGGGCCTCTATTAGCACTGCTGGGTAGGTTCTGTTCCCACATGTGGGAAGGGGGTAGGACAGCACAGCTGTGATCCTTATTGCAGACCCTAGGCAGCCTCAGGCAACTTTTCAAAGTTAGTTGCTGAAAACCAATAAATGAAATTATAAAGAAGAATTACATAAATGCCTTTATTCTACTTCTGGTCCTCTTGGCAACTTTTTCCATCTAAAAGCTGCACCCTGCAGTTCTCAAAGCAGGAACATTAACATGGATCAGAAGTTTCCAAACTTTTCATCATCAACCCCTACACCAAAAGAAAAGTTGAAATTTTATGACCCCTAGTATATGAAGTACCTTGTGTGTTTTTAACATTTATCAAGAGAACATTTAACAGTTACCTACTATGTGCCAAGAGAAAATAAAAATAAGACACAGACTTTCAATGCAGACTTTGTTCCGGTATTATTCTTCGTTTCCGGTATTATTCTTCGTTTTGACTTCAGTATAAGAACTATTGAGCTATTTGCTGTCCCAATAAGGGGATAAGCAGACGATTACAGAATCCTGTGATCTCTTCCCAAGTTTGCAACTATAGGGTTGGTCCTAGAATTGCTCAATAACTTTGTATTTTGATTTAAGGGGAAACTAAAAGAACTTCCTGTCCCAAAGTAACTCTGCTTTGTGGAGACTGGAGGTGCCCTGCAATTGACTCAAGATACTGTTTATTTGTTTAAACAGTTCAATGAGTAGTTTCTATTTAACAAGTGAGCACAAATTTTCACAACAGTACCTACCCCATGACATAGCTCAGACGAAAACTCTGAGGGAAAGGAAAACTATATGGGCAAAAAGTCCAGGTTCCATCCACTGTACATGGGATATTGATAGGCTTGTAAAACTTACAGAGGTACCTGGAGGTACCCAGGAGCCCTGGGTATTTAGTATACAGATTAGCAAAGGATGGTGGAAAATAAGACGACACCAGGTCAGGGGACAAATTAAGCAGGTGAAGCTGGTCCTTTATACTCTTTTCCCTTCTGATACACCACTGCTCTGTCATGTCCAGAATATGTTCTGTATCCTCAGTAGACCTACACACACACACACACACACACACGTGTAGCACACAAACATGCACGCATGCATGCATGTACACATACATGGACTTCCCAGTCTTCTCAGTTAAAATTCAGCTTGTAGTAACTAAAGAAAATTTATAATGCTCTATATTTTATAGATTTTAAAAATACTTGCACTTTAAGAGAAAACTTTTCATGTCTGAAAACCCCTTCTCACGAAGGAAGTTATTTCTGATATTGGAGGTTGACAGTTTCACAGAGAAAACTTCAGGAGCACAGAGATATGCCTGACCCTCTCCACACGCACCATCTGGGGAGAATTCACCAACACAGAGGCTCAACCCCTCTGCTAAGTCAAAATCAAGTATCCCAACATCATTATTTCACAGAGAATACCCTACCTCATGTTAGGCATTCATATGTATTTTATTTGTTGAAGAGAGGAAGAAGATATAAAGGAGGGAATCATCCGAAATTACAGAGGACAGCATTTAAGTCAATATAGATATTTAAATTTAAGGTAAAATTAAATGATAATTTGAAATTATATGTGGAGTTTTATTTACTAAAGAATATTTTGGAAAGTTCAACTCCTATTTTCACTTATGTTTTCAGAGAAGGTATTTGGTCCAAATGAAGAATACCTTCAATTATTGTTCTTTTATTGCAAGCAAAAAAGGATTTATACTTCTTTTCATGAAATATGGTTGTTTGACAACAGAAGGATAAATATTTTATATTTTTAGAAACAACAGTCAGGCTACTGATATTCTTAATTAGTTTTAATAAATCTGAATGCTTCTTATCATCTACTCTTTAGCTTGTACCTGAGGAGTTGAATACCTCCGGGAAGATACGTGCTCCAGACCCGTAAATATGCAGTTCACAGAGCCCACCACCAGAGGGCAATAAAGAAGTCAAATCTTGAAACCATGGAGTGAAAATAGTGGGAGTTTAAATAAAAGCAACATTTCACAGTATGCTTTTCTGACCAACGTTATATCTAATAACTTAATGGATTGTATGTACATGGATTCTGAAAAGTCAGCAGCACACTTCACTGGTCAATTTCTATGATAAGGGGAACGTAATTGGAGTGTAGAAAAACAGTATACTTACATCTTAAAATTCCACCCCTACAGAATCTACTACTCACTATTGAAAAAATGGTAAGAAGAATAGCTTTCTGTGTCTCAGTCACCAGTTAACATTTTCAAGAGTAGAATTTATCTTCCTATGATGCTCAAATACACAGGAAAAATGCATATCTAGGACAATGGATAAACTCTATATGACATGTGAAAATAATTATTCAAATGGAAAAAGTAAAAGATCTACAAGGAACAGTTTTATATGCATTAGTGTGGATATATACATAAAGAGGCTCTAAGAAACATAAAAATCACTTCCAGGAAGTAATTTTAGGTAGAAGAGAATTAACATGGATGAGGAAGAAAAGAGAGTTGGTTTTAAGATAGTTTCATTTACTTGTTTTTTTGTGTGTTTATTTATTTGTTTTATTTATTTGGTCTTTGGAATATAAGGAAACAGTGGCTTTCACATCCGTATCCCAGTGGAACAAAGGGACCGAGGTCTATACTGGAGCCCAGCCATTGTTTGACTACCTTGTAATAATACTGGTGAAATACAGCCAAATCATTTGAACTACAAGCATCCTCTCTGACAATAATCTTAAGACATCAACATTATAAATTAAAGAAAGGAAAGAGAGAATACTGTTTTCTTTAGAGAGAAAATACAGATTCTGGATCAAATCAATAATGTCAGCAAACCTCACGGGTATAAAATATTCTGCTGCCTATCATTCAGATCATGCCTCTAGAAGAGGGAAACTGGGTGATAATTTCCCCAGATTTTATATTTAATTCAAATATTTTAGGTAAGAGGCATCTCTAGTAAAGCACTGTATCATTGATTTTTTCCAATAGGATAGCTCACAGGAGTTCCTCTTTCCTTCTCAAATACATATGGGGAAATGGAACTGGGTGTGGGTTAGAGGAACTATCTAAATAGAGCATAGTAATCAACAGTTTGTTTTTTAAAAATAGAAATTTCTATTTAAATTGTTTCCAGAGACAGAAACACACAGAGACAATTCCATGTGACAACAGTGGAAGAGACCAGAGTGATGCAGCTGCAAATCAAAAAATGCCAACACCAGTGATTGATGGCCACCACCAGAATCTGGTTAAGACAAAGAAGGATCCTCCCCTCGAGGCGTCAGAAAGAACATGGCCCTCTCAACACTCTGAGTTTGATCTTCTGGCCTCTAGAGCTGTGATAAAATAAATTTCTGTTCTTTTAAGCTAACAAGTTTGTGGTATCTTGTTATGGTAGCCCTAGAGATAACGGTTATTTGATTCCTGAGATGGCAACTGTATTCTGGCTATGTAATGACTATTCCAAGACGATCAACAGACACAAAGATAAAGAAAGGCAAAACTGAGACTAAGCCCAGTTCTTTTTATTCCCAGAATAATAAATGATTTTTTAATTAATTTACATCTCTTTGTCTAACCCCTCTGCTTTTCAAAAGACTATGTGCGACCAATCGAATATTAACATGTTATACTTTCCTTTTACTTCATCTCAAATTATTTCTAATTCCCCTTATGAGTTCTTACTTGACCCATGAATTATTTAGGAATATACTGTTTAATTTCCATTTGTGATTTTCAACAAATTTCTTTCTGTTAACGATTTCTTATTGCATTCTGTTGTCATCTGAGAGCACTCTTTGTATTGTTTATATCCTTTAAAATGTACTGAAATTTGTTTTATGGCCTAGCATACAGTATATCCATGTGCATTTGTAAAGAATGTATATTGTGATGCTGTTGGGTGGAATGTTTTATAGATGGCTGTTAGGTCTAGTTGATTGATAATGTTGTGCAAGTTTTTTTTTTTAATTTTCTTGTTGATTTTCTGTCTGTTCTGCTATTGAAAGAAAGGTACTAAAGTATCCAACTATTATTGTAGAACTGTCTGTTTCTCTTTTCTGTTGTGTTGATTTTGCTTCATTGTATTTTGAAGTTCTGTTGTTAGGTGCATATAAGTTTATAATTATTATACATTCTAGATGCTATAATCCTTTTATCAGTTTAAAATGTCTTTGTCTCTAGTAAACATTTTCATCTTAAAATATATTTTTTCTGGTATTTTCTCAGCCGCTCCAGTTTTGTTGTTGTTGTCTTGTTTTGTTGTGTTGTTACTGTTATGGTATATCTACTCCAACCCTTTTACACTTCACCTATATATTTTCTTGACTCTAAAGTGGGTCACTTTCTTGTTGATGTTATATACATATATAACTGCATATTACATTCAAAAATCACATATATAATAACAAACTATGGCAGACTTTGAACTGGACCTTTTATTTTTTTCGGTACGCAGGCCTCTCACTGTTGTGGGCTCTCCCGTTGCAGAGCACAGGCTCCGGACACGCAGGCTCAGCGGCCATGGCTCATGGGCCTAGCCGCTCTGCGGCATGTGGGATCTTCCCAAACCGGGGCACGAACCCGTGTCCTCTACATCGGCAGGTGGACTCTCAACCACTGCGCCACCAGGGAAGCCCTGAACTTCACCTTTAAATGAGTATGATTTAGACAGTAGAGCTTCCCTACCAAATGCAAATAACTCACTTGAACTCTCTTTTTTGTAAAGGACAGACCAAGTCTTCCAAGGGGAATTCTTGAACTCATTAGATATGTGATATTCATTATAATTAGTTGCATTTAACACCACAGAAAGGACTTGATCAAAGGCTATTTTACTCTTTTCTTCCTCACTGGATGATTAGCTAGGTTCATTTTTAAATGAAAGATATACTCTAGATATTTCAATGTAGGGCATCATCTCTTCCTTTCAAATCTCAGAAAGAAAGGTGTGCTTCAGTTTCCCTGCAGAAAGCTCTAGTATCTTGCCCCCCTTTTGAAAGAGGAACGAATCCTTCTTTCTCTATTCTTCTTTGTCTTCTTCCCTTCATCAGCAATGAGCCTCTTTATCATTTTTGTCAGCCCAAAGAATAATTTTTCTCTTTCCAGGCCATTCAAAAATTGTACACTACAAAGTAAACGGAAAGAGCTTTATTTATAAAAACAAAACAGCTATGGCATTAGTTCTTAAAGAGTATAAAATTTTGATCCCTCATTCCAACAAAAAGTCTTGTTAGCATTTAGGGTTCAATGAGAGGCAATAAACAAAAATGTTTTGGTGACTCATTTGACATCTTTACTAATAGGTTTGAATTCATACTGGTGAATATCAGACATATTTGTGTTAGGCAATTAAAATTAAATTATATCTAGACATCTTTTAAATTACCATATTAACATTAACAAGTAATCTTAGAACTCATCTTGAGAGTAAAAGGTACTTTTATACTTTATAATGAAAAAATCAATAAAATGTGCCTTTATGCAGAGAAAATGTAATTATAATACCAATTAATGTTAACTGGTCACTTTTTTATTGAAGTAGAGTTGACATACAATATTATGTTAGTTTCAAGTGTTCAACATAGTGATCCAACATCTAAATACATTTGAATTGGTCACCATGATAAGTCTAGTAACCATATATCACCATACAAAATTATTACAGTATTATTGACTATATTCCTTATGTGGTAGATTGCATCCCCAAGACATTTATTTTATAACTGGAGATTTGTACCACTTAATCCCCTTCACCTATTTCTCTCAGTCCCCTATCCCCCTTCCCCTCTAGTAATCACCAGTTTGTTCTCTGTATCTACAAGTTTGTTTCTGTTTTCTTTTCTTTGCTTTATTTTTTTAGATTTCACATATAAGTGAAATCATACAGTACTTGTTCTTCTCTGCCTGACTTATTTCACTTAGCACACCTAGTACTCTAGGTCAATCCATGTTGTTGCAAGTGAAGATATTTCATTCTTTTTTAGGACTAAGTAATATTTCATTATATATATGTGTATATATACACCACATCTTCTTTATCCATTCATCTATTTATGGACACTAGTTTCTTCCATATCTTGGCTATTATAAGTAATGCTCCAATGAACAGAGGGGTGCATACAGCCTTTCTTATTAGTGTTTTTGTTTTCTTTGGATAGATACTCAGAAGTTGAATTGTTTCATCATATGGTAATTCTATTTTTAACATTTGGGGGAACCTCTGTACTGTTTTCCATAGTGGCTGCACCAATTTACATTCCCACTAACAGTGCACAAGGGTTCCCTTTTTGATGATGGCCATTCGGACAGGTGTAAGGTGATATCCCACTGTGGTTTTGATTTGCATTTCCCAGATGATTAGTGATATTGAGCATCTTTTCATGTGTCTTTTGGTCATTTGTATGTATTCCCAAAGCAATGTAACCCCGATCAAAATACCAATGGTATTTTTCACAGAATTAGAACAAATAATCCTAAAATTTGTATAGAATCATCCAAACAAACAAACAAAAAACCTCCAATAACCAAAGCTATATTGAGAAAGAAATACAAAGCTGGTGGTACGACATGCACTGATCTCAGACTATACTACAAAGCTATAGTAATCAAAACAGTATGGTATTAGCATAACAACAGACACATAGGTCAGTGGAATAGAATAGAGAGCCCAGAAATGAACCCACAGTTATATGATCAATTAATCTACAACAAAGGAGGCAAGAACATACAATGAAATAAAGACAATAAATGGTGTTAGGAAAATTGGACAACTACTTGCAAAAGAGTGAAACTGAATTATTTCCTTACACTATACATAAACATAAATTTAAAATGGATTGAAGACTCACATTTAAGACCTGAAACCATAAAACCCCTAGGAAAAATACATTGACATCGATCTTAGCAATATTTTGGGGGGGTCTATCTCCTCAGGCATGGCCAACAGAAGTAAAATTAAACAAGTGTGATTATATCAAACTGAAAACCTTTTGCAGAGAGGAGAAAACCATCACAAAATGAAAAGGTAACTTACTGAATGAAAGATTTTTTCAAATGATATATCTGATAAGGAGTTAATATCCAAATTATCTAAAGAAATCATACAATCTAATATCAAAACCCCACAGATATTCCAATTTAAAAATGGGCAGAGAACCTGAACTGGTTACTTTTTAAAGTGTTTGATACAGTACTTAGATGCATTCTTTTTTCATTAGCCTTGAATATCAATACTCTTAACGTCTCCGTTTATAAATGAAGAAATTAAGGAATGGAGAGATAAATGACTTGTCTAAGGTACAAAGCTTATTACAAAAAAGATTATACTAAACCAGACCTCTGATTCAGATTCCTATACTTTAATCATTATGGCTTACTGCAGAAGATTAGAGACAGAATTTGACATTGAAAGCTTAGATTCCAGTTTTTAATGAGACTTCTTCACCATGCCTTTATGTCTAAGGGAAAAAATTCTGGTCTGTACTGCCATTAATGATAATACTGCTTTAGAGAAATGTTCTGGAGGGAAAGGATATTATTCAAATTTATTTTTAAAGTTTTTTTTTGGTTTGACTTTGTTTCTTAATTTTCTCATGCTAGGATGGGAGGGCAAACCAAACCTAAACTAACAATACCAACTATATGTGTGTGCGTGTGAGTGTGCCTGTACTTATAAGTATGAAAATACAACTTACAAGAAAAGGCAAGGCCAGAATCTATAAGGCTAAGGATTTCGACTTTATCTTTTTTTTTTTTTTTTTTTTTTTTTTTTTTAGCTAGGTATATGTTTAATTATATATTTGATCATACATTTATTTTTAGACGCCTAATTTATTTTTTCCCTAGCAGTTTTTTAGTTATATTTTTCCATAGTGGTTTCTTTTTTTTTTTTATTCTTTTTTTTTGTCTTAATTTTATTTTATTTTATTTTTTTGCTTTATAACAAATTTAATCAGTTATACATATACATATGTTTCCATATCCCCTCCCTTTTGCGTCTCCCTCCCACCCTCCTTATCCCACCCCTCCAGGCGGTCACAAAGTACCGAGCTGACCTCCCTGTGCTATGCGGCTGCTTCCCACTAGCTATCTACCTCACGTTTGGTAGTGTATATATGTCCATGCCGCTCTTTCACTTTGTCACAGCTTACCCTTCCCTCTCCCCATATCCTCAAGTCCATTCTCTAGTAGGTCTGTGTCTTTATTCCTGTCTTACCCCTATGTTCTTCATGACATTTTTTTTTCTTAAATTCCATATATATGTGTTAGCATACAGTATTTGTCTTTCTCTTTCTGACTTACTTCACTCTGTATGACAGACTCTAGGTCTATCCACCTCATTACGAATAGCTCAATTTCATTTCTTTTTATGGCTGAGTAATATTCCATTGTATGTATGTGCCACATCTTCTTTATCCATTCATCCGATGATGGACACTTAGGTTGTTTCCATCTCCGGGCTATTGTAAATAGGGCTGCTATGAACATTTTGGTACATGTCTCTTTTTGAATTATGGTTTTCTCAGGGTATATGCCCAGTAGTGGGATTGCTGGGTCATATGGTAGTTCTATTTGTAGTTTTTTAAGGAACCTCCATACCGTTCTCCATAGCGGCTGTACCAATTCACATTCCCACCAGCAGTGCAAGAGTGTTCCCTTTTTTCCACACCCTCTCCAGCATTTATTGTTTCTAGAGTTTTTGATGATGGCCATTCTGACTGGTGTGAGATGATATCTCATTGTAGTTTTGATTTGCATTTCTCTAATGAGTAAAGATGTTGAGCATCCTTTCATGTGTTTGTTGGCAGTCTGTATATCTTCTGTGGAGAAATGTCTATTTAGGTCTTCTGCCCATTTTTGGATTGGGTTGTTTGTTTTTTTGTTATTGAGCTGCATGAGCTGCTTATAAATTTTGGAGATTAATCCTTTGTCAGTTGCTTCATTTGCAAATATTTTCTCCCATTCTGAGGGTTGTCTTTTGGTCTTGTTTATGGTTTCCTTTGCTGTGCAAAAGCTTTTAAGTTTCATTAGGTCCCATGTGTTTATTTTTGTCTTTATTTCCATTTCTCTAGGAGGTGGGTCAAAAAGGATCTTGCTGTGATTTATGTCATAGAGTGTTCTGCCTATGTTTTCCTCTAAGAGTTTGATAGTGTCTGGCCTTACATTTAGGTCTTTAATCCATTTTGAGCTTATTTTTGTGTATGGTGTTAGGGAGTGATCTAATCTCATACTTTTACATGTCCCTATCCAGTTTTCCCAGCACCACTTATTGAAGAGACTGTCCTTTCTCCACTGTACATTCCTGCCTCCTTTATCAAAGATAAGGTGACCATATGTCCGTGGGTTTAACTCTGGGCTTTCTATCCTGTTCCATTGATCTATCTTTCTGTTTTTGTGCCAGTACCATACTGTCTTGATTACTGTAGCTTTGTAGTAGAGTCTGAAGTCAGGGAGCCTGATTCCTCCAGCTCCATTTTTCGTTCTCAAGATTGCTTTGGCTATTCGGGGTCTTTTGTGTTTCCATACAAATTGTGAAATTTTTTGTTCTAGTTCTGTGAAAAATGCCAGTGGTAGTTTGATAGGGATTGCATTGAACCTGTAGATTGCTTTGGGTAGTAGAGTCATTTTCACAATGTTGATTCTTCCAATCCAAGAACATGGTACATCTCTCCATCTATTTGTATCATCTTTAATTTCTTTCATCAGTGTCTTATAATTTTCTGCATACAGGTCTTTTGTCTCCTTAGGTAGGTTTATTCCTAGATATTTTATTCTTTTTGTTGCAATGGTAAATGGGAGTGTTTCCTTGATTTCACTTTCAGATTTTTCATCATCAGTATATAGGAATGCCAGAGATTTCTGTGCATTAATTTTGTATCCTGAAACTTTACCAAATTCGTTGATTAACTCTAGTAGTTTTCTGGTAGCATCTTTAGGATTCTCTATGTATAGTATCATGTCATCTGCAAACAGTGACAGCTTTACTTCTTCTTTTCCGATTTGGATTCCTTTTATTTCCTTTTCTTCTCTGATTGCTGTGGCTAAAACTTCCAAAACTAGGTTGAATAAGAGTGGTGAAAGTGGGCAACCTTGTCTAGTTCCTGATCTTAGTGGAAATGGTTTCAGTTTTTCACCATTGAGGACGATGCTGGCTGTGGGTTTGTCATATATGGCCTTTATTATGTTGAGGAAAGTTCCCTCTATGCCTACTTTCTGCAGGGTTTTTATCATAAATGGGTGTTGAATTTTGTCGAAAGCTTTCTCTGCATCTATTGAGATGATCATATGGTTTTTCTCCTTCAATTTGTTAATATGGTGTATCACGTTGATTGATTTGCGTATATTGAAGAATCCTTGCATTCCTGGAATAAACCCCACTTGATCATGGTGTATGATCCTTTTAATGTGCTGTTGGATTCTGTTTGCTAGTATTTTGTTGAGGATTTTTGCATCTATGTTCATCAGTGAGATTGGCCTGTAGTTTTCTTTCTTTGTGACATCCTTGCCTGGTTTTGGTATCAAGGTGATGGTGGCCTCGTAGAATGAGTTTGGGAGTGTTCCTCCCTCTGCTATATTTTGGAAGAGTTTCAGAAGGATAGGTGTTAGCTCTTCTCTAAATGCTTGATAGAATTCGCCTGTGAAGCCATCTGGTCCTGGGCTTTTGTTTGTTGGAAGATTTTTTATCACAGTTTCAATTTCAGTGCTTGTGATTGGTCTGTTCATATTTTCTATTTCTTCCTGATTCAGTCTTGGCAGGTTGTGCATTTCTAAGAATTTGTCCATTTCTTCCAGGTTGTCCATTTTATTGGCATAGAGTTGCTTATAGTAATCTCTCATGATCTTTTGTATTTCTGTAGTGTCAGTTGTTACTTCTCCTTTTTCATTTCTAATTCTATTGATTTGAGTCTTCTCCCTTTTTTTCTTGATGAGTCTGGCTAATGGTTTATCAATTTTGTTTATCTTCTCAAAGAACCAGCTTTTAGTTTTATTGATCTTTGCTATCGTTTCCTTCATTTCTTTTTCATTTATTTCTGATCTGATTTTTATGATTTCTTTCCTTCTGCTAACTTTGGGATGTTTTTGTTCTTCTTTCTCTAATTGCTTTAGGTGCAAGGTTAGGTTGTTTATTCGAGATGTTTCCTGTTTCTTAAGGTGGGATTGTATTGCTATAAACTTCCCTCTTAGAACTGCTTTTGCTGCATCCCATAGGTTTTGGGTCGTCGTGTCTCCATTGTCATTTGTTTCTAGGTATTTTTTAATTTCCTCTTTGATTTCTTCAGTGATCACTTCATTATTAAGTAGTGTATTGTTTAGCCTCCATGTGTTTGTATTTTTTACAGATCTTTTCCTGTAATTGATATCTAGTCTCATAGCATTGTGGTCGGAAAAGATACTTGATACAATTTCAATTTTCTTAAATTTACCAAGGCTTGATTTGTGACCCAAGATATGATCTATCCTGGAGAATGTTCCATGAGCACTTGAGAAAAATGTGTATTCTGTTGTTTTTGGATGGAATGTCCTATAAATATCAATTAAGTCCATCTTGTTTAATGTATCATTTAAAGCTTGTGTTTCCTTATTTATTTTCATTTTGGATGATCTGTCCATTGGTGAAAGTGGGGTGTTAAAGTCCCCTACTATGAGTGTGTTACTGTCGATTTCTCCTTTTATGGCTGTTAGTATTTGCCTTATGTATTGAGGTGCTCCTATGTTGGGTGCATAAATATTTACAATTGTTATATCTTCTTCCTGGATCGATCCCTTGATCATTATGTAGTGTCCTTCTTTGTCTCTTCTAGTAGTCCTTATTTTAAAGTCTATTTTGTCTGATATGAGAATTGCTACTCCAGCTTTCTTTTGGTTTCCATTTGCATGGAATATCTTTTTCCATCCCCTTACTTTCAGTCTGTATGTGTCTCTAGGTCTGAAGTGGGTCTCTTGTAGACAGCATATAGATGGGTCTTGTTTTGTATCCATTCAGCCACTCTGTGTCTTTTGGTGGGAGCATTTAGTCCATTTACATTTAAGGTAATTATCGATATGTATGTTCCTATTCCCATTTTCTTAATTGTTTTGGGTTCATTATTGTAGGTCTTTTCCTTCTGTTGTGTTTCTTGCCTAGAGAAGTTCCTTTAGCATTTGTTGTAAAGCTGGTTTGGTGGTGCTGAACTCTCTCAGCTTTTGCTTGTCTGTAAACGTTTTAATTTCTCCATCAAATCTGAATGAGATCCTTGCTGGGTAGAGTAATCTTGGTTGCAGGTTTTTCTCCTTCATCACTTTAAGTATGTCCTGCCACTCCCTTCTGGCTTGTAGAGTTTCTGCTGAGAGATCAGCTGTTATCCTGATGGGGATTCCCTTGTGTGTTATTTGTTGTTTTTGCCTTGCTGCTTTTAATATGATTTCTTTGTGTTTAATTTTTGACAGTTTGATTAATATGTGTCTTGGCGTATTTCTCCTTGGATTTATTCTGTATGGGACTCTCTGTGCCTCCTGGACTTGATTAACTATTTCCTTTCCCATATTAGGGAAGTTTTCAACTATAATCTCTTCAAATATTTTCTCAGTCCCTTTCTTTTTCTCTTCTTCTTCTGGAACCCCTATAATTCGAATGTTGGTGCGTTTAATGTTGTCCCAGAGGTCTCTGAGACTGTCCTCTGTTCTTTTCATTCTTTTTTCTTTATTTTGCTCTGCAGCAGTTATTTCCACTATTTTATCTTCCACCTCACTTATCCGTTCTTCTGCCTCAGTTATTCTGCTATTGATCCCATCTAGAGTATTTTTTATTTCATGTATTGTGTTTTTAATCGATGCTTGATTCATCTTTAGTTCTTCTAGGTCCTTGTTAACTGTTTCTTGCATTTTGTCTATTCTATTTCCAAGATTTTGGATCTGGGAAATAGAATCTTGGATCATCTTTACCATCATTATTCTGAATTCTTTTTCAGGTAGAGTGCCTATTACCTCTTCATTTGTTAGGTCTGGTGGGTTTTTATCTTGCTCCTTCTCCTGCTGTGTGTTTTTCTGTCTTCTCATTTTGCTTATGTTACTGTGTTTGGGGTCTCCTTTTTGCAGGCTGCAGGTTCGTAGTTCCCGTTGTTTTTGGTGTCTGTTCCCAGTGGCTAAGGTTGGTTTAGTGGGTTGTGTAGGCTTCCTGGTGGAGGGGACTAGTGCCTGTGTTCTGGTGGATGAGGCTGGATCTTGTCTTTCTGGTGGGCAGGTCCACGTCTGGTGGTGTGTTTTGGGGTGTCTGTGGACTTTTTATGATTTTAGGCCACCTCTCTGCTAATGGGTGGCGTTGTGTTCCTGTCTTGCTAGTTGTTTGGCTTAGGGTGTCCAGCACTGTAGCCTGCTGGTCGTTGAGTGAAGCTGGGTGCTGGTGTTGAGATGGAGATCTCTGGAAGATTTTCGCCGTTTGATATTATGTGGAGCTGGGAGGTCTCTTGTGGACCAGTGTCCTGAAGTTGGCTCTCCCACCTCAGAGGCACAGCACTGACTCCGGGCTCCTCAATTTGGGATGATGTGTTGTCTATTCATGTATTCCACAGATGCAGGGTACATCAAGTTGATTGTGGAGCTTTAATCCGCTGCTTCTGAGGCTGCTGGGAGAGGTTTCCCTTTCTCTTCTTTGTTCTCACAGCTCCTGGGTCTCAGCTTTGGATTTGGCCCCGCCTCTGCGTGTAGGTCGCCGGAGGGCGTCTGTTCTTCGCTCAGATAGGACAGGGTTAAAGGAGCAGCCTCTTCGGGGACTCTGGCTCACTCAGGCCGGGAGGGAGGGAGGGGCACGGAGTGCGGGGCGAGCCTGCAGCGGCAGAGGTCGGCGTGACGTTGCACCAGCCCGAGGCGCGCCGTGCGTTCTCCCAGGGAAGCCGCCCCTGGATCCCGGGACCCCGGCAGTGGCGGGCTGCACAGGCTCCCGGAAGGGCGGTGTGGGCAGTGACCTGCGCTCGCACACAGGCTTCTTGGCGGCCGCAGCAGCAGCCCCAGCGTCCCACGCCTGTCACTGGGCTCCGCGCTTTCATTCGCGACTCGCGCCCGTCTGTGGAGCCCCTTTAAGCAGCGCTCTTAATCCCCTCTCCTCGCGCACCAGGAAACCAAGAGGGAAAAAAAAGTCTCTTGCCTCTTCGGCAGCTCCAGAGTTTTCCCGGACTCCCTCCCGGCTAGCTGTGGCACATTAGCCCCCTTCAGGCTGAGTTCTCGCCGCCAGCCCCAGTCCTCTCCCTGCGCTCTGACCGAAGCCCGAGCCTCAGCTTCCAGCGCTGCGCGCCCCGGCGGGCGAACAGACAAGCCTCTCGGGCTGGTGAGTGCCGCTCGGCACCGATCCTCTGTGTGCGGATCTCTCCGCTTTGCCCTACCCAGGTATGTGGGGAGTTTCTTGCCTTTTGGGAGGTCTGGGGTCTTCTGCCAGCTTTCAGTAGGTGTTCTGTAGGAGTTGTTCCACGTGTAGCTGTATTTCTGGTGTATCCGTGGGGAGGAAGGTGATCTCCGCGTCTTACTCTTCCGCCATCTTACCCGGAAGTCTCGACTTTATCTTAGATGCAAGAGAAAGCAATTAAATGAAAAGATAGTTGTGTAGATACTAGGCTGTTCAAGTAGAGCAAAGGAGAAATGGTAGTGGCTAAGATGGTGGCAATGAAGATGAAGAGAAACATTATGTATGTGATGAGAGAGAGAGAGAGAGAGAGAGAGAGAGAGAGAGAGAGAGATGAGATTCCAGAGGACCTAATGATGCAGTCTATGCAGAAAGTGAAGAAAAGGAAGGAATTGAGGATCATTCCCAGGTTTTTGCACTGAGTTAGTTTTTGTGTGAATCATGGCACCATTCACTGAGGAAGAAAAGATTTGCAGGATGGGACAGTTTGGAAGAAGGAATAATTGAAGTTTCATTTTAGACATCTTAGTTGTAGAGACGTCAAGCAGTGTTCCTCATATTTCTCCAATGAAAAGAATCACCTGGGGATCTTATTGCACATATGGATTATCACCTTTTCTGCCAGAACTTCTGGTTTGGTAGTCTGAGTTGAACACAAAGTACTGGATTTTCTCACACTGCAGAAGAAAAAAAACACACTGAAGGAGGTGGGAAAGAGCTAACCTAAGTAACTTTGGAAAACAGTATTTTAATACACTGTCATTAACCATGCACAATATATACTGAAAAGCTAAAGACAAAAAGAAATGTACACAAATATTGAACTTGTTAGTAAATTTATTTTTCACACGTGTACAGGTTAATGATTTTTTAAATATTTTATGTGTATTCCAGAATTGAGCAAATGACTAAATAGACTGCAAATAATGAGAATCAGGTTTCTAATTGTTAAAGAGTGACAAATAAGGAAAGGGTAAGGGAGGCTAGAATAAACCCTGTGGTGTTGGATTGGAATCAAGGTATCAATTTGAATTCATATATCAACTTGAAGTTATATATATATATGTAGGTAGACAGATGATAGATAAGGTGTGTGTGTGCACACGTGTGTGTGTATACACACACACCCAGATAGATAATATGAAAATAGAGATACTTGTATATTTTTATGTATTCGTATATATATTTTTAGCTCTCTCTGCTGAAAACACAATGAGGTAGCTTGGATAGTGATAAATCCACCTCATACCAAGATTCTGGTTTCTGAATACCATTATTAATGCAAGGAACAAGAACTCCATGGAGAAATGACTGATTCAAGCCTGAGACAGAAGAAAGTAAAAGATGGGTCTGGAGCATTTTGTGGTGTCAGAAAGTAAGATATTACTCCAAAAACTGTATGGCCATGTAGGAAAAATATAGGAGACAGCTGGAAGGAGTACCAGTGACCAAATATGGAACACTTTGAGAAACAAAACTATTAATGATAGTAATAAATTTTAACCCGTAGAATAAAATAAATATCCACAAGTTCACACTGATGTATGTATATATATGAACAAATAACCAGATAAATACATAAATGAATGAGAAGAACAGCTCTTTCTTATACTCAAATTATAGTTAATAAATGTAGAGGGAATGATGGGAATAGAAAATGAACAATCATCAAACACCACAGTAACTGGTGGAGTCAAAAATTATTGATGGATGCTAAAATTAGTATGGGAAAATTAAACAAGAAGCAGAATATTTGAACAATCTCAAATAATTACAAAGGGAAAAATAGTGATTTTGCAGCTATCATTATAACTAAGTCATCAAGGTTAGCATCCCCAGTAGTGAGACATACAGATTTGTTTGTAGCTCTAATATGTACTGAAAATGCCATAATATCTCTCCTGAAGTCTTCTTGTCAAGAAATTCATATCCTCAGTCTAACCATGAGAAAATATCAAACAAACCCGATTTGAGAAAAATTCTACAAAATGACTGCATAAGATTTTCCATTAGTTCAAGGTCATAACAGACAAAAAAAGACTGAGGAACTATCCTAGATTAGAGAAGAATGGGGAGATATGACAAGCAAATGCAATAAGGGATCCTAGATTTGAATCTGGACCACAAGACAATAGGCAATATTTGAATACGAGTCTATAAATCATTAGTAGCATTGTGACAATGTAAACTTTCTGCTTTCAATAATTATACTCTAGTAATATAAAATGTTAACATTTGGGGAAGCTGAGTAAAGGGTATATGGGAACTCATACTGCTATGTTTGAAGTTTTTTGATAAATAAGATTTGATAACACAGTTTTATAAAAACTTAGTTTGGACATTTCTGAACCTCTTTTTTGTTTCCTTATGGAACAAAGTTGCTTGTTTAGGGATAATACTAATTCAATGGGGGTAAGATTTACACAGGACCAACCCTAACATTCATAGTGTGTGGCACAGGAAACACCTTTGAATGGCCATTTCAAGGAACAATATACTTAAGTGTATACAATGAGTAAAATGGATGAACTACACAAATTAATGAGTTGAAAAACCATAGAATCATAGAATTTTCTCACTGTAAAGGCTCTTACTTTCATAACTTTTCATAACTTTTCAGTTCCTATGGGTAAATACCAAAGAGCGTGATTACTACATCACTGTATGGTAAAAGTACGTTTATTTTGTAGGCAACTGCCAAGTATCCCGCTAGCCACAAATGAGAATTCCAATTGTTCTGCATTATCACCAACTTCGGTATTTCAGTTTTGGGATTTTAGCCATTTAAATAGGTGTGTAGTGGTATCTCATTATTGTTCTAATTCAAAATTCACTGATGACATGGAATGTGCAGCATCTTTTCATATGTTTATTTGCCATGTGTCTATTTTCTTTGTTTAACCATAGTAGTTTTGTTGTTTTTTTTAAACCAAGGCCTGCTAACCCTTGTCCTCCTGTGTCTATTTATGTTGTCTTTTTTCTTTCTTTCTTCTTTTTTTGAACATTTGATCATTTAGTCTTTTTCCTGGTTATGTCCAATTATTTTTTATACTAAAATTGGGCTTAAATTATTTTACGAAACTATAAAGATACCTCCACATTCTGGATGTTGTTATCTTTCTCTTGAAAAGATTTACTTTGGCCCATGGCAGACAGTTACTATAGGGACTGGTAACCTTAGTCCATTCTCAGTTTGAGCTCATTCAAAGCCGTTTTTCAGTCTGTGTGAAGGTTGGTCTATTTCTGTCTTGTCCTTCCTCTATGGGTGTTGCCCTTTGGGATTACCATGTGAATGTTTGGATTCTCCCTATTCCCAACTACCCTTGTATTTGTTAGGCTTTAAATGTAATGGTTCCCGCAGCCCTGTGAGACTAAAGATACACTTAGCTTATCATTCCATTAGTTGTTGCCTTTAGCTTGAGCTGTTGCCCATTGGCTTCTGTGGTTACAGTCTTTTGAACTCTTTGGCTTTTCAGCTCCTAGGCTGTATGAGCTGAATCAGCAAATGCCCCAAGGACAAAAGCTGCACCAAGTGTCAAGCTTGCGTCTGCGTTTCCCTTCTCTCCACAACTTGGCCCACATGTCTTGGTGTCTCTCTAACATTCAGATGCCAGCGAACGGATGTTTTCTTACTTTATCCAGCTTTTCTAAAATTTCTTTAGACTTCACCTGATCTTATGTTATTATTGAACTATCATCTCAATTACCCCTAGGAAGAAAATTTACAATTTTATGTTTTATTTTTTTATTTTCTATATTACCTCAGTTTCTGTAGAGACCTTTTACCTCACTGTTCGGTCTAGTTCCTGTGTTAGCAGCAAGATGGAGATAAGGTGGAGGCTAAGAATACTGGGGGGAAATCACTGATGAATGATATGTCTCGTTCTTTTTGTTTTTTCCTCTCCTTATTTATTACTCTGGCAGCCTACACCTGCCTTTCTTCATTTGACCCAGTTGCCCAAATAAGAAACCCACTCTGGTAAAGACCTGACTTTACTCTCATCAATGTCTGCATGTTAGGATTAGCTAGATGATGAACACCATGCCAGAGTTCTTTGTGTGAGACTTTTGCAGACTTTTGTTAGCCCTTTAGTTTGCCTCTTGCAAACACTGCTCAGATTGTTGAGGTTTTCTAAGATTCTGTAGGTCAAACCTCTCTACCTGCATACCAGATGAGCCCTTCTCTCTTTCCTGACTTCACTTGTGGGAGGTTAGCCCTCGGTTCTTCTTTTTCCCCATCCAATCATAATTGTTCATGAATTCCACAAGGCCCTCAAAATATCTGTCGTCCCTTTCTCTCTTCTCTTTTTTATCAACACTGTTAAACATTAACCATATATTTGCATACCTCTTTCTTACTTACAGTGGAATATTGGAAGGCTCGATCATTAAGTGTGAACCCCACCAAATTAGGACTCATACGACACTCTCCTCCAGGCCAAAACTTTTGATATCCACTGGGTTTTTTTTTTATACTATCTTATATGTATCTAAATTTGTAATGATTTAGTTAATTCCTGAGTTACGTGACAATAAGAAATCAGTCAAATTAGCACTACAGAAGTGCAGCTTAGACCTAGGGACCAGAACCAAGGACCACAAAAACCTGTTAACCAACAAGTTTCACTTGTACTTCATGTTTAACAACTGCTGAGGGTGAATGGGAAGTGAGGGAAAAAGTTTAACTTCATATCACAGAAACTTGCACTAAAATGAAGAGGAAAATGACCCAGTTCCTGGTTCAAGTCACTGTAATCTGCTTCAATAAATAATAACAGCACACAAGGAAAACAAACACTATATGATAGGACCAATGGATAATTAATTACCAGATCAGGGAGGACAGATGACACTTGCTATGGGATTTCATTAAAGAAGGATTCCAAAAAGTACTGGCTTCTTCTGAGAAGACTTCTCAGAACAGGTAGCATTTAAACTGAGTCTTGAACAAGTATATAGAGGGTAGGGAACAGGCCTTCCGGGCAGGGAACAGGCACAGTGTCAGGAATGGCACAAAGGCCTTATGGAATAGGGGACAAAACTGGCTGAACACAGGAGTGCTACGTGTTGGGGAATATGGGGGAAGGCTGGCTGAGGTTGGTTAAATGAAACATAATTAGATGGAAGAGAAAGTAGGTGGAAAGACACATGGAAGACTGTGGAAAGCCCCTGAAGATGGAAGTCAGCATAATAATATGAAGAACTCAGTGGTACTTTGACACTGTATGAATGTCTAGGTTTAAAAAATCAGGAAAACACAATAAAAGAATAAACTACCGATATAATGATATGTAATCAGAGGCCAGATACCAAAGAATACACACTGTGTGTTTCCACGTATGTCATATATGGTGATAGATAGAGGTCAGCTTAGGTGTTGCCCTGGGAGAGTATGGAACAGAGAGAAGTAACAGAGAACCGTGTAGGCTGTTAGAAATATTTTATAATATCTTGATCTGGTGTTGGATACATGGGTGCGTAGAGATGTAAAAATTCAGTTATTAGCAATGTAGTTAACCTACTAGAGTTTTTTTTAATGTATGCATACATTAAAAAAAAACTCTAGTAGGTTAATTAGGCTGTCAGTTGTATGAAGTAAATTTTGGTCAAGGAACAGCCAAGGTAGTAATGCAGTAATAAGTTATAAATGTACTCACTGTGCTCTAGAATGTCACAATTGGAATACAAGAAATATGTGTAAGAAAAAAGACAAGTATTGAATATTGATGGTTGGATGAGCTGAATAAGTTAGATCACTCTACTTTCAATTTAAGAACTTGGCCAGTGTTTGGATACCTTTGAACAAAGAAAAAAAAAGAAATACAATTTTTATTACGCATATGCTATGTATCAATCCCTGACTTATATTTTGACACATATAAACATGGGAAATATTGCACCTTGTAACTGAGACAATGAAGATGAGTGAGGTAGCTGGTTTTGACACTAGAGGCTGAGAAAACCATCAGCTCATAATCGGAAGAAGTCTGAAGTCGGAGGAAAAGAATCAAGAGGAAATAGTGGTTAAGTGCCAGGAGCTTCTGGAAACTACATCAGAGATGAAGACTCCAGGATTGTTGAGCTTTCTAAGAGTCCCAATAACTCAGGTAAAAACAGAGGGCTTAAAACTGAATCCTGGGGATATATGTATGCATATAGCTGATTCACTTTGTTATACAGCAGAAACTAACACAACACTGTAAAGCAATTATACTCCAATAAAGATGTAAAAAAAAAACAAAAAAACTGACTCCTGCAAAGTAACAATTGTTAGGACAAACAGTAAAGAATTATAAGAAAAATAATCACATGCCTGTCCCAACAGAGAAATAGCCTAAGCTCCATCTCACCATTTCTCCGATTGGCCTTTCACAAAATACAGTCCCATCAGCTGAATATAGGTTTGTCAAGTAACTGTGAGTAAGACTGAATTAAACAAAAATAAATCAATTCCTTCCTCCAAAACTTTTCAGAGTATGTAATGTAACAAAGTGAAACTTGAATTTCATGTCGGGATGTAGAGTACGGCTCTTCCCAAATGCTTCTGTCTTGTAACTACATTAACATCATCTAAAACCAGTGTTCTGCAGGACAGAGATTGTGAAACGCTGCTCTCATCATGTAAGATATCAAGTCTTTCTGAAAATCCATTCTTCCTTCTGCCCTTTCTCGTGTTGTCCCTGTCACCTGGAATGTCTGTCCTAAGCTCCACCTGCCAAAACCCTACCCATTTTTAGGATCCAAGAGATAATAAAAGGCTTACATTACTGAAAGGCAGAGAAAGAAATCCCTTCCTAGGGATCTACATTTCCTTCCTAGGGAAAAGAAAAATTGTAAAGTATACCACAGTGACCTTAAGTCTATGAATGTAACTATGTTGTGTTACTTTGAGTTCTGTAAAAATCAATGTGCTACAATATACATGGATATGAATGTTTGATCTCTTACAAGTAGAACTTGCTGATAACTTTCATCATGAGCGAGGTTAATGATTAAGGGAGCCACTGTATTTGGCTCAGCCCTTATAACTAGGGAATATTAAAATTGGAAAGGTCCCTAGATATTAGCAAATCTATCCACCTCATATTCTAAGTAAGGAAACTGAGACCTTCATAGATTGGATATTTATATTAACAAAGGAAAAGGATATAAGATGGGCAGAACTACCTTTTAGATTAAGAATTTTGAGATTTTTATAGACTACTAGGACATTATGTCCACTGATATTGAGACAATGTGTTTCTTAGTCATCATTTTCTATTGCACTGACCAAGCGAGGTGGCAGTCAGTAGTTGTACAAAGGGAAAAAGAAAACTTTAGGAACTCCCAATTTATATACGCAGGGAAATTCATCATTCATGTATTTAAGCTAACTGGATGCAGTTTATCAGCTACATTGAGGAATGGTGAAGTGAAGTGTCTATACAATTAACATGTTAGTTTGTGTCATGAACTCCCTGTTGTTCAAGTGAGTTAACGGTTAGCACTCAACTAGGCACTTAAGAGTCCATTATAAATCTGGACTAAACGTTTATCTGTGGCATCTTTATTCTTCTTTGGTGCCCTTAGGCAGAATTAGCCCTCTTATGTTTTGATAAATTCAAGTATTAAACAGGGCTAAGGTTTCACAAGTTCTTTGGCCTAAACATGGGGGTAAGGGAGACCAATGAGCTGGAGTACTTCTAGACTTCAGAATGGTCAGATTGAGGAAGAAGAGTCTTATGCCAGAGGTGAAAGAAGACTGATTATAATTACCTATTTTTAAAAATTCCAACCCTTTTCAATGTTCTAAAGTGATCAGGAAGTACATGGGTATGCTAGGAAGTAAGGGACTCAAGCAACAATATTCTCTAAGAGTTTGTGGATGGCAATGAAGAGGAAAGGAAGATAGAGACAATCCTAGAAAAGGTTTTGGTTGGCCATAATAATGAAGTCAGAAGGAGAAGAAGAAGAAGAAGAATGACACACGCAATGGGAAAGAGAAAGCAAGAATAGAGAAGCAAAAGGGAGAGTAGAAAAATGAGACAAATTTGGAGAAGGAAATGAGGAAGAAAACTGGGTGAAAGAAGGAAGCACTGATGGTAGACCACTTGACACTCAAACATTAACACGATGCACATTTAAGATGTGTCATCCATGGCCATGGTCATTACCCTCAAATAGTTCACAGTACGTGTTTCAGAGACATTTATAAATGGAAAGTGCCATTAAAATAAGTGCCAGGGTATAAGTATTCATGGAATTGTATGGGAGAATAAAAAGTCCCCCGTCAAAGAGCCTTCTGAGACATCGGAAAAAAAGGAAAAACCTAAAAAGCATAAGACTCTTCCTATTTTCATTTCCAATGATACATCCCAATCTTGATGATCAATCAGCGATCTAAATATCAACTATAAACACAGTATTTTATGAGCTGCTATGCAGTATACTATACTAGAGCAATAGAACAGAGAGGACCTCAAACCCTCTGTTCCCTCAAATTGAAAGGCACGCTTCCTGACCCCTCCAGACCACTACTGGACACAAGGAACACACACTAATGTTTCAGGACCCCAACCAGCAGTCACCTGCTTTGTGATTACTTCCATGACACACCCTAACACCACTGACTTTCCTGCTCCTACGGGACATGACATATATTTCCTATTTTAACACATACCACAGTGCATTATGATTGCAGGTAGATGTTCTAACAACTTGAAAGAGAATGATGACTTTTTTTCTCTTTACATCTCGTTATTTCCCTACTCATAATATTTCTTGAAGAGAAACCATAAAAATATAAACAAACACAAAAAACAGACAATATACAAAACGTGTGCTTTGCACCTTAACACAAACTTAAGTAAAATTAATTCTGACAGTATCCGGCATGACAAACTTCCATGGTACAAATGAGAATGGACCAAGGTTTGAGCAGGTACAGGAGACAATCCAGGCATGAACAACACCAAGGAAAGGTAGACAGGAAGTAACATGGTGTGTAGGAAATCACAAGACCAGTCTGATGGGAAGAGACTTAAACAAGACTGAAACTCACTTTCTAAACCTCCATCTCCAACTGGACAATTCGCAAGACACAGGTGCACCAAAGTGGCCCAATATTCAATCCCTTTAATGGCGAGGAACAGTTTAAAATTTTATAAGTTTAGTTTGCCCAAAAGCAACTATCACATGTTGGCAGGACACAATGAAGGCTTACCTTTGTTAACATAGTTAAGTCTCTCTCTCTCACAACTAGCCCACTTGGATCCACGTTCCTTAGCACACCCGACGCACTTACACAGCATTGATGAGCTTTACGCAACTGGAAGGTCACATCTTTATTTCTTATTGCAGGAACACAACATCTGGAAACTTTATTTCTATCGGAAGCTAAAGCAAAATTATTGTAAAATGAGTCATTTAAACCATACATTTTATCACCGTTAAAAAGCATCTGCTCTGTGCTAAGGATTAGAAATGATTCCTGTCCTTAAAGCCTCATTAAGGACGAAGATCTATAAACTCAAAATTTCAATCACATGAGATAAAGAACCATAACCTTTAAGCACACAAGTGCCTATGGAGGCCAAAAGTTATATCTAAGTGATGGCTTCATGATAACCCTGAAGTACAGCCTAGAAAGATGAGGCTATGCAGAGTTGGAGTAGGAGGTGCATTAACTGCAGAGGAAACATCTGTGAAAAGACACTCGAGCCTGACACCTGCTGGGCACTGTAAATACTGCAGGTGGGGATGACTAAAGACCAGGAGTCCAAGTGTGAGGAGAGACAGAAATAAAAATAGACATGTTGGCCCAAGCAAGCCTGGGAGAGAGCATGGCTTGTATCCCACAGGTGATGAGGCCTGGGGCTACCACTGGCTGAGTAAGGGTGCCTCCGCTGATTAGAAGAAGGCTCCCCGCTGCTGAAGGACCAATTAGACAAAGGGAGTGATCACAAAAAGCTCCCCTTCCTCAGGGCCAAAGAGCCCCAGGAGGCTTGGCAAAGCACAGTTCAGATTACAGGCCTCTGTGCAGAGCACACGCTGGGCGGCTAGTATGCACTAACTCTGTGTGGGCAAGCCATTAGCAGCATTATTTTAGGCATATCTTGTCATGTTAGAAGATCACTCAACCCGAGTAGGCAGATGAACTTAGAGGAACTGAGACCAGGGGCCGCGAAACCACCCAGGAGTTTCTACCATAGTCGGGGAAAAAGGTAATGTGGATGAAGAAGCAAATTTAGGAGGAGGCCAAAATTTACAAGCTAGACCCACTGGATGAAAGTCATAAAGAAAGTTCAGTGAAGGCATTCTGAAGAGAATGGGCTCTGCATTTTTCTGACAATCAATGTAAAATATTAGGCAAAATTAAGTACAGTGGCCTTTAAGGTCCCTTCCAGCTCTAATTTCTTTTGATTTCTAACTTATTACTCTGGTTAAGTAAAGTCCCTTCAGAGGTACAGAACAGTTCCTACACCTGAATGGGATGCAAAGAATAATCTGACTTCTCTTCACCAGGGGATGAGTTGAACTGTCCTTGCAGAAGAGGTAACACATGGTGAGAACCCCAGATCCTAGAAAAGGGCCAGGCACACGATAAGTATTCAGCTTTTTGAAAACAAATGAACAATCATTTCCTCTTCTACATCTTCACACCCTTTCTCTGCTGGTTGCTTTCTTTCAGCTTATAAACTTCCTCAATATACCCACTTAAAAAGCCCTCAGACCTATGATTCTTTGGATCTTGTTGTGGGTAACCT
This sequence comes from Mesoplodon mirus, assembly GCF_964341445.2. Lineage (NCBI taxonomy): Eukaryota > Metazoa > Chordata > Mammalia > Artiodactyla > Ziphiidae > Mesoplodon > Mesoplodon mirus. Next base: position 47,448 of record NW_028295226.1, read on the forward strand.
AAGTCTCTCCCATGCCTTCAAACACCTCTCCTCCCCAAAAGCCCAGATATGAACCTTGGGCCCAGACCTGGCTACCAGGCCCCTCTAAAGCACTGAAGATGAAGTAAGATCCTCTCCCCACCCCCAATCCCTTCCTACTGTGCTCTGTATCTCTCAAAAAGATGCAGCTGTAAACTGTCACCCACGCTTGCTGCCCTCCCTTTTCTAACTGGTCACCAGGCCCCACCCATTCTCTCTCAGATCTGCAAAATCCAGTCCAACCTTTTATAACTTAAGTGGGAACCTTAGATTACAATTCACCCTGCACCCGATCAAGTGCCTTGCACATGGAGGTCCGAGTGAGTCTCTAAACCACAAGTCCATCTCACTGTTCTTTAGGGTTTCCCACAGCCCTCAGGATAAACATCTAAACTTCTGACAGGACAAACAAGGCCCCCTTCTCTTGGGCCCCACTAAGTTTCCAGTATCAACTCTCATTTCTTTCCCAAACCCTGAGTTCCAGTCCTATACCTTAGTTTTGCCATATTTTCTTATATTTCTCAAACTTTGACACACACTGCTCCCTCCTGCCACCCCAGGAGCTTCTACATATCCTTAGAAAGGATGGCACCTCCTCCAAGAAGCCTACCCTGAACTTTCCCTTCCGAGATTCTGTGCTCTGCAAAAGGGAAAGGTGGGGGGGGAGGGATACATTAGGAGTTTGGCATTAACATAGACACACGACTCTATATAAAACAGATAATCCACAAGGACCTACTGCATAGCACAGGGAACTCTACTCCATATCCTGTAACAAACTGTACGGGAAAAGAATCTGAAAAAGAATGGATACATGAATAACTAAACCACTTTGCTGTACACCTGAAACTAACACAATATTGTACATCAACTAACCTCCAATATAAAATAAGAATTAAATTTTAAAAAAAGATTCTGTGCTCTGTAGCACCAGAACTCACTTCTTCCAGAGCACTGACTACTGTGCTTGTGTTTACCTGCCGCCCAGTAGAAGGGGAGATTACCTAGGGCAGAAGCATCGTCTCCAGCAGCCCTTGGTTCTGACAACTCATTCAAGTGCCAGGCTACTTGACACACATAACCTGCTTAATTAATTCTAAGAACCCACAGAAAGAGTGGTTATTAATGTCATTTTACAAGTGTGGGGATTGCAGTTCAAAAGAAACCTGCCCAGGCCACAGACAGCATAAGCCCTGGAATTCAAACCCTAAGCTGCCTTCACACCAGTGCTCTTTCCACTATATGATACGACTACTGAAAAACAGATTTTTTTTTCCTGAACCCTGTTTTAATGGAAAGGAAATGAAGCTGGGATATATCCATTTCCTAATCGCTTTGGCGTGTACCAGGCAAAGTCGTTCAACAGACCAGGTAACATCTGTGGAACAATTAACGATGCTCCAAACTGTCCTAAGTGTTCTACATTGTAGGGTCTACAAACATTAACACAGTGCGACCTTGTAACCTCCAGAGAGAGTGAGTCCTGTTCAGCCCATGCTACAGATGAGAACACTGAGACCTAGAAGCCTTAAGGCACTCGGCCGGGGTCACCGAGCCGGCAGGAGTCCTAGGCCGCACGCCCCATCCAGCGCACACACACCCGGGCACTGGGCTCCGGTTCTAGTGCCCACCCTCCACCTTGCACCATCTAAAACCCCACTTCGCAGCGCCCACATGAGAGCCCCTGGAAGCGGGAAGTACAAAGCTGTCTCAAACAGATGAACCAGTTTGCAGGGCAGAAGTTGAGACACTGATGTAGAGAACAAACGTATGGACACCAAGGGAGGAAAGCCGCGGGGGGGGTGGGGATGGTGGTGTGCTGAGCTCGGCGAGTCGGATTGACATGTATACACTGATGTGTATAAAATTGATGACTAATAAGAACATGCTGTATAAAAAAATAAAGTAAAACTCAAAAATCAAAAAAAAAGGAATACTGTCTACTGTCCTCCACGCCCCCTGGAACACTCACTGTAAATATCCAGGAGGTGCTTGCAGAATGAATGAATCAATGAACAAACAAGCTCACTCATTTCAAACGTGCTGTCACATGCGTAATCTGACCTTCTGAGAAGTTAGGCTTCTGGAAGGAGCCCATTTTCTTAATGTATTCAGCATCGAGTCATCACAAAACATGAACTCTTATAAAGTACTGCCCCCTCACTTCCCATGAGAGAGCAAAATTCCTCAGCAGGGAAATGGGAGGGTAGCAGACATTACCCGCAAACTTTAGGAAGGCTGCGGCTCGCTGAGCACTTCACTAGGGCCCCTGACCGCCTGCCTGGTAGTAGGACAGACACACCAGGAACGGCTGCTGACCGGCAGAAAGAGCGCCCGGCCACGCAGGCAGCACACCCCGCACCCTGCCAAGCGAGGTCTGGCCAGCAAGGGAAAGACGCTCTCCACTGCAGAACCGCCCACCACTAGAAAGCCAGGTCCTGCCAGGGCCTGGACACACGAGGCCTTCCTTACAAGGGTTACAAATCTGTGGCCTTGCTCTGCCTCGAATAAAAGACAGTGACGGGGACAACGTGACCATCTCCAGATGAACTTTCAACTCCGTTTCAAGTGCCTGGGTGCTGGGTCACAGTGGATTTCTCAACTCTTCCAATATTCAAAAATATCAATTTCTAAGATGCAGGAGGGTTGTTAAACATACACTTAGCACAGACCCCAGTCCCACTCCTGAGTATTTTCTCAAGTGAGGTAAAAACCCAAGTTCACATGGAAAACTGCCCCGGGATGTTTACAGCAGCTTTATTCCCGATCCCCTCAAAAGTGGAAACATCCCACAAGTCCTGCCACCCGCAGGCGAATGGACAAACGGAAAATGGAATACAACACAGCCAGAAAAAGGAGTGGCTTCTCATACCCGCAACAACAGGAATGACGGACTTCCCTGGTGGTCCAGTGGTTAAGACTCCGCGCTCCCAATGCAGGGGGCCCGGGGTCCATCCCTGCTCAGGGAACTAGATCCCCCACGCCGCAACTAAAACATACTGCACGCGCCAATGAAGATCCCATGTGCCGCAACTAAGACCCAGCACAGCCAAGTAAATAACTAACTAAATAAATATTTAGAACAACAACAACAAAACAAACCCGGGAGGAATCTCGCATAGGTTTTGCTGAGCCAAAGCAGCCAGAATCAAAAAGCTACGTGCTGTTGTTCCGTTTATCTGACTTTCTGGAAAAGCCAAAACCTTAGGGACAGAGAGGAGATTAGTGACCAAGAGGCTAGAGGCACCCTGGCGCCAAAGGGCAGCAAATGGGATGACAGGATTGCTCTGCCGCCTGATGGCGATCAAAACTCCTACAACTGTGCACTACAAGTGAACTATGCTTCACGGCTACTAAGGACACACAAATTATTACATTTTGAAAAATGCGCCGGCCAGCCAGCCCGTGCATGACAAGTGCAGTAAGAAGGGCGGGGAGGCGAGGCAAGTGCATCAGCTGGAGTTCTGAAGGTTCTCCCCACTTTCAGTTTCCCTCCCCTGGCATGTCTCCCCGCCCGGCCCACTGCTGCTCAGGTCACCCACCCGGGACACCCGGAGTTACCCAACCGGAAAAGCCAGAGCCCAGGCTCAGCCACGCCTCCAGGCACAGGAACGGCAGAAATAGAAAGCGCCAGTGCGCAGTGGAGGGCTGGAAACCCTCGGACCTCAGATAACTGCGGAGAACCGGGCCTCGGCGTCAACATCGGCTCCCAGGCGGTCCCAGCGTCCCAACCCCGACCCCGGTCGCGACACAGTTTCCACAAAACTGACACACACGGAGCCCGCGCGAGGGGCGGGTCGCGCGGGCTTCCCCGCCGGGTCGCCTGGAGGCCGGTCCCCCGCAAGCTGAGCGCACGAAAGGGCGCCCCAAAGGCGCCGGCCCAAGGCGCCCGCTGCGCTTTCCCTCCGGACGGTGAGCTGCGGGGCCCAAGAGTAAACCCTGAGACAAGGTACACGCACACCACGCCGCCACAGGGGACGAGAGGCCGTGCGCCCACCTGGCCGGACACCCTGCATTTCTGGAATCACCGGACTTCTGTGTAAATTTCCCTTTGGCGTGTCATTTTCCAAAGGCCACTCAAGATCAGGGGACGGAACGCCTCCTCTCCAAGTGTCCTGCCAGCCCACCCACTCAAGATCAGAGGGACAAAATGCCTAACTAAAACAAAACAAAACAGAAACACAAAAAACTGGAGAGAGGGAGGAAAGGGTGCCCTCAAAAATAAAAAAAAAAAAACCTAAGCACGTTGACAGCGCTAAGAATAAACTACCAGGAAACAGAATCCCTACATGTCACATCCTAAAGTACAGAAGGGCAAGCCCACCGGCAGTCCAGGCCCGGGGGTACCGGGGTCCCCAGCCCTGCAGAGCCAACCGCAGACCGGCTCGGGCGCCCCTCGGAAGCGCGGGGTCCCCGCGGCCGAGTCTGCGCCCCCGGCCGGCGCCGGCTCCCCTCTGCCCACCCTGCGCGCGGGGGCTGGAAACGGCCGCGGAGAACCACGGCGCGGGGGGAAGGGGGGCTCCAAAGAAGGTCTGGCGACTCGAGTCGCTCCGTTTCTCGGTGGGCTCAGCGCGCGCCGTGGGGGAAGAGGGGCGGGGGTCCGGGAGGAGGGCACGGGTGGCACTTACGTAGACCTGCAGCGGCCACAGGCAGACGGCGGGCTCGGCCCCCACGAGCGACTCCAGCCTCAGCTCCAGCTTCTCCCCCATGTCTTCGCGCGCGGCCCCCGCACCGTGCTAGTCTGGCGCTTGGGGGAGGGGCGCGGCGCCGCCGGCGGGGGCGGGGCACACGGGCGGGCAGGCGGGCGGCTGAGGGGAGGGGGCCTGGCCTGGGCCTCAGCCGCCGCCGCCGCCGCGCTCCCGTCCGGCCCCCGGTTCCCTCTTTGTGGTCACAGGCCTGGGGCCTCCAGCGCTGCTGCGAACTCGGGCCGGCGTGAGGCGAGCACAGTGAGCCGGGGGCCGGGGCGAACCACTCACGGCACGCGCGGCCCACCCCGTGGACTCGCCCGCTCTCACGACGCACGCACGCACGCACGCACGCACGCACGTCTTCGGCTGACCCCGGCCACCCCCACCGGCCCGAAGTGGGGACCCGAGGAGAGCCCTCGGGGCCTGGGGTGGCGGGTTCGACTCCCGCCCTTGACGTACCGTGACACACACATCCCCCCTCCCCCCCAATAAGAAGACTATAATTCCTCATTAAATATGACAGCCGGCATCCCGGCTTCTGTTCACAAAAATGCCGTGTATTTAGCCTATGCTAGGCACCAGACCGCGGACGCTCAGTACTGGCAAAAAAGGAAATGCCCTGCCCTCGTGGCACTGCCATTTTAATTGGAATAGTAGTGACAATGGTCAAGGGAGAAAATAAAGTGTCATCATCGCCACGGGGATGGTTAATCTCATGTGCGCACTGCGTGGGGCCCCGGCAACCACAAACATTATTCCAGATGTGGCCAGGAAGGTATTTTTCGGAAGAGATTAACACTGAAATTGGTCCATTTTGCGTAAAGGAGATTGTCAATGCCGCGGCGTGGGTGGGCCTCGTCCATCAGTTGAAGGACTGGAGAGAAAAATGAGGTTCCCTAGAAAGAGGGAACTGTTCCTCCAATGGCCTTGGGTCATCAGCTCTTCCCTGTGTCTCCAGCCCAGAGTCCTGCCCTGACTTGCCTGCCTCACGGTCACGAGTCAACTCCTTAAAACAAAACTATATATGTAAAAATACTGAATATACACAAGCCTATTAATTTGTATATGTGTGTATACATATTATATATGTATACACGTTTATATGTGCGTGCGTTTGTAGTATATGTGTAAGTACTATATACAGTACACATACAAGCCTATATGTGTGTGTATATATTGTATGCATGTATGTATGTGTATATATATATAGTATACATATTATAAATGTGAACATGCTGTATATATACACACACCCATATATTGATATATGGGTGTGTGTATATATACAGTATAGGTACACTGTATGTATGTATGTATACAGTGTATATTTATATATAGGTGTGTATATATGTTGTATACCTGTATGTGTATACGTTGTATAGGTATTATATGTATATATGTATATACTATATATAGACACACTTGTGTATGTATTTATATGTGTATTTACATGCACATATTTACATATAGGTGTGTATGTGTGTGTATACATTGTGTATATGTATGTGTGTATATCTTATATATATGATATATGTATATATATGATGAATTTATATATACAGTACATATATATTTTTATGCTACATGCTTTTATATGTAGGTGTATATGTGTGTCTATATGTACGTGTATGTATTGCATATATTATATATGTATGCATACTATATATATACACACACCTAAATATCTTTGTATGTGTGTATATATGTATGATATACATGTACCTAGGTGTCTATTGCATGTTATACATATGTGTACATACTGTATATATATAAACTATGCATTTTATGTGTGTATGTATAGTGTATATGTATGTGTGTATTGTATATGTGTATATGTGTGTATACATACTGTATATATACAAACTGTGCATTTTATATGTGTGTATATGTGTGTGTATTGTATATACTATATGTGTATATGTCTGTATGCATACTGCATATATACACAGCTGTATATTTTTGTATGCATGTACATATGTACGTGTGTGTGTATATATACACACATAAACCCTATGGGTTCTGTTTGTCTGGAGAACCCTTACTGATACGGACACTTATGACAATTGAGCACCTGCCCTTTGCCAGCCAGGGAGCCAAACACTTGTCTTTTCGGTGTCTGCCTTAAGTGTCACAAGTCCCGGGAGGGAAGGTGATGCCGCTCCTACCAGTTGAGGTGCCTCAGGGTCAGAGAGGTGCACAGCGTGGGGGGCTGGAGCCTGGTGGAGCCCAGGTGGAGTTCTAGCAGCAGTACAGCCTAGCAGTCCCACTTCCCCGGGTGCTCTCACAAAGACGCCGAGGGAGAGACTGGGTCTGAAGGAGGGGATGAGGAAGCTTCCGTGGGTCCGCAAGCCCAGACCAAGGCTGACTCGTCAAGGGTGTTAGAGGTCAGGACTGTGGTTACCCTGGGGGTGGGGTTACACAGAGCCATTCCCATTCTGAAAAAGTATCCATTCTGCTCTTGTTTGTATGTTTACCCCCCTCCCCCAAATCTTTTAAAAACAGATTCTCTTGGCTGCTGGGAGCACACACGGGGAAGTTGTGTGTGAGAGGGTGCAGTCCAGGGGACAGGGAGGATAAGACCCCCACCCTTAGGGCCAGGAGTGCCTCAGCTTTGTGAGCTAAGGATGGCCCGCGAGGTCCCAGAGAGAAGGGTCCCTACTCCGTCCCTGCTCCGTGCACCCCATTCCCAGCCTGAGAAGCCTAGAGCCACCCCCCACACACACACACCAGGGAGGAGAGCCAGTCACCCTGGCTCACAGGCTGCGGCTCCAAGACTCCTGGCACTAGGAGCTCAGCTTTCATGCCCTAGGACAGGGCCAGAGCTGTTGTCTCCGGAAACTCTCTGTCTCTCGCCCGCCCGCCCTCCCTCCCTCCTCCGCCTCTTCCCCTCCCGCTCCAGCTGGCCTGCCCTCCACCCTGCATTTCTACACAGGATGGCTCACAGACAGCTGCTCCCTGTGTCCACCCACCACCATTCGATGGATGTCAAAGCAAGCCCTGGGGACTTCCCTGGAGGTCCAGCGATTAAGACTCCGAGTTTGCACTGCAGGGGGCGCAGTTTCGATCCCTGGGCAGGGAAATAAAATCCCACATGCCGCACGGCACGGCCAAAAAAATAAATGAATAAAAAATAAAGTTACAGTGATCAAACAGCCCTAGTGGTGATAGGATGGGACATACAGCTCTATGGTATAGAATAAAGGTCCAGAAACAGATATATGAGAACTTGATATGACAGAAAGTGGGGAAATTAAGGAGTTTTCAATAAATGGCATTAGGACAATTGCATATCCATGTGGGAAAAAGTAAATTAGAAAAAAAAAAGCAAGCCCTGGTCAGGTGTGACCTTGGGCCCAGGGCCATTGGCACACGTTGTCGTGTGGGATGTTCTTCCTTAGACTCCTCCCTCCCTCCTGTGCCACTTTCCCCGCCAGGTAAAGAACTCTGCCTGGTCAATAAGACCCTAGAGGTCCTTGGCCATTGCTATTGCAGTTGGAATTGTTACTGTGTTTACATAGGGTGACCAACACCCGCCTCCAGTTTGCCCAGGACCGCTCAGGTTTGAGTGCTGGAACTGTGGGGAAACCCTCATTCCCGGGGAACCCCAGAAGGCTGGTCAGCCTATTTAGGATGGATCTCTCACTTGATCTCCCAACCCCCGAGAGCCAGAAAGGGAATCTCGCCCCTCCTTCCATTGTAACCTTCATTCATTCATCCACTCATCCCTTTATTCAACTCCTTTATTCAGCAAGTATTTATGAAGCATCTACTACACATCAGACACTCTTCTAGGTGCTGGGGACAGTAAACTGAGAAGGTGTGATTTATTACATAGGGATGATGTCTCGGAGACCACTGCAGGGCAGGGGAGCTGGGAAAGGGAAGGGGCAGTTCTAAATGCAGGCTCTGACGGGATTGGGGCAGACCTTGCCCTGGGACAGGCTGGTTGCTTCAACACACCTGTCCTCACCCAGGGCCATCCTGCCCCCGCCTCACCCAGTTCTTTGGTCATGTCTGGGGAAAATCTGTGGTGGTCACAACTGGGTGGGAGGGGCCCCTGGAATCAAATGGGTGGGGCCAGGGATGCTGCTGAACCCCACACAGTGCCCAGAAGGGGCCCCCAGCAGAGGATGACCCGCCCCAAATAACCCCAGTGCCGTGGGGGAGACCCTGCACTGATATTATTCAGACCCGCTGGTGCCCCTAGATTCCTGCACAGGCAGGGACTCTAACCGGGTCATCTCTGTATCACGAGGTGACCTAGAGTGGGGCAGCCAGGAGGGCTGAGTATCAGGGGTGAAATGACAAATCTCTGTGCCCACTCTCCCCGCCGCACCCCAGGGTCGATGGCCTCTATCTCCTCCCTGTGCAGGTAGCTTTTCCCTGAGCCATTTCTTCTTGTCAAGGTCCCTGTCGCAGGTTGGGTTCCCCAAAGATGACGTTGAGAGCAAGGACTGGAGTGCAGGTGGTTGATGTGAGATGTGAAGACAACAGATACAGCTGCCATAGGGTCCCGCAATTCCACTCCTGGGCATAGATCCAGAAAAAACTCTAATTCAAAAATATACGTACACCCCTGGGATTTCCCTGGTGGTCCAGTGGTTAAGACTCCGTGCTTCCAGTGCAGGGAGCATGGGTTCCATCTCTGGCCAGGGAACTAAGATCCCACATGCCGTGTGACAAAAAAAAAAAAAAAAAAAAAAAAAAAAAGAAAGAAAGAAAGAAAGAGAGAAAGAAAGAAAAAGAAAGAAAGAAAGAAAAGATACATGCACCCTAATGTTCATTGCAGCACTATTTACAATAGCCAAGATGGGGAAGCTACCTAAATGTTCACTGATGGATGAATGGATAAAGAAGATATGGTACATATATACAATGGAATATTATTCAGCCATAAAAAGAATGAAATAATGCTATTTGCAGCAATGTCGTGGATGGACCTCGAGATTATCATACTAAGCACTGTGAAGTGCCTGGGGCAGCCACTCAGAGCAAAGCGGCCACCAACCCTGCTGCAGCTGCCCGAACAGAGAGTGGAGGGCGAGGGAAAAATACGTTGGCTTCTCCCATCCCCCTGCCCTCCAACCTCTGGCCAATGTTTTCCACTGGCTGAACCTACCTGGAAAAGAGTTGGCGAGGAAATCTGGGGGATGGGGTTTGCAGGATCAGCCCTGTGACACGGAGCAGAGCAGTGGAAAGACAGGGAGCCGGTCTGAGGCAAACAGGCCAATGGCAGCGCAGTACCCACTTCTCCCTACCTCTCCTGTGCCACTGAGTGGAACCATCTTCATGCGTGACCTTTCTCTTCCCTCATCTCCCACATCTACCCATCCATCCTCTAAGGAGCTCATCCATTCCTCTCTCTTCCTCACAGCCACCGCCATCACTCACTATCGTTACTGCAGCAAGCACTGCTCTGCCTTCTCCTGTCTCCAGACTCCCTCTTCTAATCAGTCACTACACTCCAGCCAGAAGGGTTTTTCTCAAATGCCTATCCTACGTCACTCTGCCGCTCCGAGTCCTACAATGGCTGGCCCGTTGTGCTTAGGATCCAGTCCACATTCCATGGCAGGACTTCATCACATCTCCAGTCTCCCCTCCCCTGACATACGCTTCCATCCTCCACATTCCCACATCCTGAACCTCAGGCCCCTGAATTTCCTGGAGCGGCTCTCAAGTCAGGGCCTTCACACGTGCTATTTGCTGTCTTCACAGAGCCCTCCCCTATCCTGCACCTCTTCTGACTTAAGCCCTCTCATGTTGGCCTCAATGGCAGTACTTCTAGGAAGACGTCCCTGGTCCTCCTCACCTGTGTTCCCTTGCACCCAAGACTTTCCCCGGTGGTAGGGGTATCAGATTTAACAAATAAACCATGCAAGTTTAACCGGGTGTCCTGTATTTTTATCTGCAACCCTACCTGATAGGCACTTGTTCCAGAGTATGACAATTGCATGTTGACATTTTAATTTCCCTACTAGGCTCCAACTCGCTTAAGGATAATGATCTTGTCAATACGATTCCCCATTTTGCTAACTAACTAGGTAAGGTTGGATGAATGGATCAGTGACTTGTGGATGGGAGTTTTTACTTGAAATCGTATAGAACTAGACTTCAGCCCTAAACAGGAGAGATGCTTAAGAGACTCAAGGGAGGCTAATGACAATTACTCACCCAAGTGGAGGCTCCTAGGTTGGTTCTGGGCCAGCCTCTCAGGGTGTAAGAGAAGAACTTGGAGGTGGAAACTGTACACTAAAGGGAAATGACCAGAAGGTATGACTGGCAATGATTATGTAAAGCTTTCAGGCTGCACAAAGCTAACAGACTAACTTCAGCTGGTTTGGGGATTGCCCTGGCTCAGTTCTGAGTCCTGCACACAGCTGGAAAGTTTATGCTCCTGCTGCTGGGGTTAAAACAGTGGAAAAGGCCAGAAGGGTGATGCCAAGGATCATCGTACTCTTTTGACCTCGCGATGGTTTTCTAATAGAAAGCTGAAATCTTGCTATTTTCAGACCCGGTACCCAAGGGCAAGTACGTCACAAATATGAAAAAAGTGAGAAAGGTGGAAGAAAGGCAAATTAGAGCCCACCATCTAAAGAGGCAGCCTCTACTGGCTGCAGACAAACCTCCATGCTGCAATGCAGGCCCAAATTTTCTCCCCCTTCAAGAAAAGACAGGAATCAAGATGTTAATGCTTCATCTCATGACTTTTTTTAACATGCCCATTAAGTCAATAAGTATTAAATGGTTCAAAAAGAACACAACTATAAGTTTATTACTCCGTGCGGGCCTCCAACACTTTACGTGGAATCAACATGTGTCTCCAGGCTGAGATTCCCCTCAACTTGCAAACCTCAGGCAGATGCTGATTCAAATCCCAGAAGCCTCTAGTTGAAAATCAATGTCTGAGATGCTCTGCGGAATCTAGGGAAGCATTTGCTAATTTGCTCTGGGGCGAAATCTTCTATCAATATCAATCAGGCATGAATGTAGATAATTTTCCCACGCTACCGATACAGTCATCTATATGTTTAGTCAACATTTATTGACTATCGCATGGGGAGGTTTGGTGGTCAGTAAACAGTGGAAAGAGGCCCAGAAAAAAAGGGGGTACACTCAGGCTTGAAATCCACCAGGTACACGCCTCTGCTGCCATACCAGTTATTTATATACTTATCTACTACTTCCATCCTAGTTGGTTAACAGTCTCTGCCCCAGCCCTAGCCCTGTGGGCCTCAGACCCCAGCAGTGGGCCACTCATCTGTGGCCACCTACGGCAAGGTGGTGCTTTCCTGGAGTCATCCTCCTTTGGCCACTTGTAATTTGACCCTCTTTAGGGTACCATACTAGTTGTTCAATATTTTGAGCATCACACACCAACTCTCCAAAGAGAAAGTCAAGTGATAAAGGTTCCCCCAAATGCTCACGTGGCTTTTGTCTCTCCCTAACCTCTTTTCTTGATTAACTCCTGCGCAACCATTCAGATCTCAACTCAAATGTCACTTCCCATTTCGCCGTCTGGACCGTGTCTCCCTGACATTTATTCTCAGAGCTCTGTTCTTTCACTTCACATCTTGTATCCATTTGCTTATTTGTTTGTCTGCCTCCCTGATGAAGCTGTAAACTCCATAAGGGCAACAAAAAGCAGAACTTATTTGGCAAACTGCACAGGCTTCTATATGGTTTACGTGGGATTGGCCACCTACCCAGCTCCAAAGATGGGTCCTGTTGTATTCCAGCCAGTTAGCATGTCCCTTCCTCCAGGTCCTACTCATTGGCACAGGAACGAGAACCTGATCTAAGGCAGCCCAAGCAGAGTGAGGCTGGACACTCTGGCGAGGAAAGCAGAGCTACAGACCCGTTCTGAAGAGGCAATGTCACCAATGTGGTTATCATGAAGCATGACACGAAGGAGGACAAAGACGCAGAGTCCCAGAAAGGTGGCTCCAAAGGGTACACAACATGGGCCTCTCGAGTAAACCAGATCTGGGCTGGCCCTTGTGTTTGGACTGTTCAGTTACATCAACCAATACTTTTTTTCTTTTTTTTTTTTTTTTGCTTTAGCCAGTTGGGACCAAGGTTTCTATGTATTGTGACCAACAAAATCCTAACTGATATATCTTGTCCCTGTATCCACAAGAACCTTGCTCATGGAAGACACCATATCTTGAACAATATGCCATTGGGAGAACTGGAGATGGCTTAATGGGGGAGGTGACTGGGTAACATCAGCTGGAGCCTTAATTTGAACATAGTTCTTTAGAAAATATGTTAGACTGCCCAAGATTTAAATTCATCAGAAATTCAGGAGTATTTTCCCCGGTGTGTTTTACAGCAGAATTGTTCCTACCTGAGGTTACTAACCTGCTCACCTGTCATTTCCTAAGAACTCCTAAAGATTTCTGCTTCAAATCCTGGACTTTCAACCTAAAGAACCTATGGTTTTAAATTGGGGGAAGGGAACAGGAAAGAATGATTCAGCCTCTAGCCGCTTTTTACTCTGCTGGATAAGATCATTAATTTTTTCCCCCAGAATGACCTGTGACTTCCTACATTTCTTACATTTCAACTTCAAGTTTCATTTCTCGGGATGCCTACAGCTTTTCACCTGGCTAGATGGAAGCCAAGATTTTACTTTTCTCTTGGGGGCTATTCTGCTGGGCTAGAGTCATTAGAAGCAACTTTAACTTCAGGTTATTATAAATATCACATCTTTTAAAGCATAATCAGGCTATGTGGTTCATGATCTGGTTATTAGATTAAAGGTCTGTGTGGCCAAAGGGCTGTTCTACAACTATTGAGAAATAAACAACCTTGACTAGTTCAGGGAGGGAAAAGTCTGCAAGTCGGTCCCCATAGCCTGATCAGGGGATTCTTTTCCTCCTTCCCTGATTCACCAGAAAGCACACTTGCTCATACTGTTCACATTCTCAAAATATGTTTGTTACTCTCAGAGCTCCTGGAATACATATCCTCCAATGGTTGCCTTTTGTCAATGAACTGTTCTGCACAGCTCCACTGCTTATATTTTAGGATTTTTTTTTCCTTTGGGAGAGAGAAGAGTGGCTTGTAAAACTACTAGTGGAAAATAAGCATTAAGAATCACTTCACCTTCTTCATCAAATAAATCCACCTGAATTACTGGTTCTGTGAACCAGTATGTAATTCAAAAGTTTGATGAAGAACAGAATACTTTGAGTCTCAAAATATCTCTCCATAAATTACTTATTAACTACAAAGGGACAAATAATAACTTCACAGTGGAGAAAGTGCGGGGGCACCACCTTAACCAAGATGCTAATGAGACAGATGACCATCAAGGGGCTCCTGTAAGGATGCACAGAGAGACACACCGTCACCTCTGTGGAACCCCATCCAAAGCACAGAACATGAAAGAACCATGAGGAAACAGGACAAACCCAGAATGAGGATCATTCTACACAACAACCAGCCTATACTCGTCACAAACTCTCATAATATGAGGAACAAAGAGGCTGAAGAATTATTTCATACTTAGACCAAAGTGACATGAGAACTAAGTGCAATGCAGGATTGTAGACTGGTTCCTGGCCTGAAAAATTTAGCCATTAAGGATGTTACTGGAATAACTGGCAAAATTTGAATATGGATGGTAGATCAGTCAACAGTATCAATGTTAAATTTCTGACTTAGACCACTGTGCTGTGGTTTGGTAAGAAAATGTTGTTTCGCTTAGGAAGTAATCACTATTTCCAGGGAAAAGGGCAAAATGTGTCCTTACCCTTAAGGGGTTCAGGAGAAAAAAAACATGTATATATGGAAAGACAGTGAATGCCAAAGCAAATAAAGCTAAATATTAATCATTGGTGAATCTAGGTAAAGCACATACAAGAGTTCTTTGTACTAATCTTGCAACTTTTCTTTAAGTTTGAAATTATATCTATAACTATATATCTACATCTATATAGATATACAAAAATCAACACACACAATTCAAAATAAAATGCATCAACCTAAAATCCAGCCTATTCTTCAGGTATTGTTGGCAATCTGAAGAGAAACAAAGGCTAGGATACCAAAAGGGATTGGGTCAGTAGATTCATTCATTAGGACCCTGAGTACATTTCTACTAACTTAAATTATGCTTTCATTTGAATCAAACATTTTGGACTGCCTTCAGCTTAGTGCCAATTACTTATACATTTAAACACTCAAAGGATGAATTCCATACTTTTCCCCAAGCGAGGCACAAGGCTGTCAGTATTCTCGTGTGCTAACGAGTAAGCAAGGCCAATTTCTATAACCTAACTATAGGACTTCTGGGTACGTAAACTTTTTCTCATATGCCCAGTTCCCTATTTTCTTAGAAAATCCAATTTGCTCTGGGATTTCAAATACCACAGGCTCTTGTTTTTGTCACAACAAATGAACTATTTTATTCTGTAGATTCTTAAAAAGAAATTCAATGAATCTTTGCTCACTGCTAGCTTTTTGAGATCTCTCCCAATATCTCTTTGATCAAGCTTTTCCACCCACTCTGGAATAATCCAGGGGTAATTAGAACTTCTTACCTTCTTTAGCCCAAAAGGAGCCAATTCATCACAAGCTGTCATGGATTCTGATTCTAAATTACCAAGAGCCCCATTACTAACAGAGGCAGGGAATCTTCTTTGCAATTAAAGTGACTGATTTCTTTGCAGACGCAGTAGCATTTCACTTTTTAATTATGTTCATTCGGATCAAATGTGAGAAAATTCTTCCTCATTTTATTTTCCATCCAAAGGACACGATACAACAAACATTAATCCCAGAGTGATACAAGGCCAGACCTGCAAGGGCCTTAGGTGGAGCTGGACATCTATCAATGGGTCTTGTCCATTTTACAGGGTCTTAGTGGCTCCTTAAGCTCCAAAGGGGAGAAAAGGGACTAATTATTTGTTACATCACATACTTCACCTAAGGGCTGGCCAAACCTTCCAGCATCTGCTAAGTTGTGATGAGACAGCATTAGACGTTTAGATAAACATAGACTAGCGCCGAACAGAACAATTTTGTTTCTTGTGCAGGCAAAGAACAGAGCCACAGTGCTGGGGATAAAGCAGTGTGTGCAGGTAAACATAAGCAACGAGGGAACACATCTGTTTTTTCTCACTTAGGTGGTATTAACAGGGTTATGTGTTGTCAAATTTTGAAAGAGAAAAATAAACAAAAACAGTTTGGGAGAAGAAGGAGGACACTCCGGAGGATCTGAAGGATCTGAAGGAACGTGAGGCCACCAAGGCTTACACAGATTTCCCAAGGCCTGAAAGACACCTGCCTGTCCACTTTGCTTTTAACCTTAAAGACTGGCCAGTTGTGGCTCCCGCAGCCTGTAGACCCGGGGCCTGCATCCTTGTCTCCCCTTCCCCACTCTCCACGTGGTCAGCAGACTGGCGTCCGTTCACTCACTTGAGACATTCAAAGGTCAAGGTTTTCGCTCAATGAGTATCTTCCAGCGATCTGTGCTCCAGACAACAGTGACTACCCTTTGTCCTGGTATGAATGCAGTTGCTCGCCGTTTTCCAAACACTTTCACACATATGTAAAGAAGAGCCTGGGAGCCCTCCAAGATTTTAAATTTTAGTTAAAAAATGAAATTATATAGTAAGCTCTTGAAAAATGAAAACATCCACGTATGTGAGATTGTACCTCTGCCTTTACTGCAGGCTGTTTGCAAAATTCAGGAAGCCCTGCCTTTCCATTCATTAAACACATAGTCGTTGAGCACCTCCTAAGGGCAAGGCAGGATGCCAGGTGATGGAGGTGGAGAAACAGGGCTTGTTCCTTGCTCCGATGGGGAAGGCACGTAAGCAGACACCCTCGGCACAGGAAAACACAGAATGGAGGTGCTGTGATGGGATAAAAGGGTCACGCTTATAAGAACAAAGGAAAAGCGCATCCTTCCAATGCAGGAGACACAAACAAGCTCAGGAGGTTGGCAGGTGTCTTGAAGGAACATCAGTCTTGCTGAGGGGGGGCAGAAACTCCAGGCTTACCCGACGTAGCACGGGCATATATGCTCGCCACATTCCAAGAACCAGAAACACAAGAAAGAAGAAGCCAGACCAGACACCACAAAGCTGTGACCGTTGGGCTCAGAAGTCTGGGATTTTTATGAACCAAGGAGGAGCATGAAGGGGAAGTGACGGTCCAGCTGGCGGTGCTGGTAGGGGCAGGTGGGGGCAGATGAGGCTGCTGAAATGATCCACTGAGGGCTGACAGAGCTGGCTGTGACAATGGGAATGGAAATAAGTGGAGATTCAAGAGATTTGGGGCCGGTACAAACCACAGGGACTTGGAACCATCATATGAATGGATGAGGAAGTAGGCAAAATAGACTCTGAGCACTATTATATGTGAACACTTGGATGGCGTCCATGGACTGGCCGGCTTTTGCTGTTGAAACATTTACTGTGTTTAAACAGTCACATCCTGCACTGAGCCCTTGTTTTAAGCTCTTCAAACATCCCTGAGATAAGTGGGGGAGTTATTTCAATCCTCCTTTTTACAGATGAGAGAACCATGACTGGCAAGGTTTAGCCCTAAGCAGGAAACCCAACTAACCCAACTAATTGGTGCAGAGCTGGGACGAAAGATCAGTGTAGTCCTCATTACACAATCCAGCGAAACACAAAGATGGCTCAAAACTGTCCTAGTGGCATGTTTCCAGCCTAAGTGGGACAAAGTTCATACAACTTTATATCGTGAGCTGTGTTGTAAGGTGGTCTGTTGATAACGTCCATTCCAAAAGCCAACGGAAAGCTACCAGTACGCTGAATCATTAAAAACATGGAGGTACAGGACTCAAGTCTTACACGGTTCTGAAAAAAATACCCTTCACAGATGCTATTTTTAGACTCAAGTTTTCCCAGCATAAAGTTTTTAAAAGAACAATCCATCTAAAAAGCATGTAAAGAAATTCATTGACAAAGGTTTAGATGTTTTAGGACTTTAATGTCCTTCACACGGTCAACATAAAACACTGACAATGGATGAACAATAGGGGAAAAGACTATTCAGCAAAGATCTTCCTTCTTCGGCATCACTGGTCAAACACCAGAAGGAGAACGATCACGTGAAGCAACAGTAAGGGAATTTAACACAGATTTTTAGTTTAACAGCATAACTGAAAAACAAAACCAACCAACCAACCAACCAACCGATCTTCTACCCACTGAAAGGAAAGGAAAAGTGAAGCAGGGAGCTTCCAAGTCTTGTGAAGCAGCTTAAAAAGGGAGAGGGGAGGGGGAAGGGGAGGCACACGACTGTTGAGAACCTAACACTCTAATGCACAAGGTCAAGGATCCTAACAAATTCTCAAAGTCTCAACATATACCAACAAGAACCATATTATTAGAAATATAAAGGCACAGAGATATAAATGCATAGATATATAAACTATTTGGTAGTAAAAACAGACCTTGCTATACAAACATATAGTAAGTCACTTCTACCGCTTTATGAGAACAACCGTATAAAGAAAGGATCCAGAAGACCCCACTGCTGTCATCTTGCAAAGGATCAAAATTCAGCACCTAGAGGGCCCCACCCACCCTCCATGCTGTGTGTCTGTGTTTCTCTAAAAATAATAACCTGCAATTGGCATATAATTAAACCCATAGGCAGCTTTGAATATGAGATCTAGGCAGAAAAAGTAGCAGCAAAGACAACAGTGGCTGGCATTTGGTAGAAAAGTAAGAGAAGACTTTTTAAAAGCTTCCAGTTCAAGTCAGAATTAAGGTTAAGTTTCAACAGCTTGGGATAGCTGTGGATGCTTTTGTGTTCTCTGAAAAAAGAAGAAAATCTATCATAAGTATGTTCATTCGAAAAACATACTGTGTTTTTTAGCCATGCCCAGGTGACTTTCAATTTTCTACACTGTTCAAGGGCAGAGTGTATATTAGTTAGGATGTGCTCATAGCTGGTGCATCTCCAAAAAATGCTTCATGAAGGCTGCCAGCTTCTGACATCTTCGATGGTGACAGCATTACACAGAGAGGCCTGAATGCCTCCCACGGACCCAGAAGAACCACCGATGCAGCCGTTAAGAACAGGAGCATCTGGTTGAGCATCAGGATGACCCTCCTTCCCGTCACCAGCTCCTGCGAGAGTCACGGCACCTGAGGCCGTCGTGTCCAACCTCCCACCTGAAAGCCCCTGCAGGTGGCCAGGAGCGTCACACATCTCAGTCATTAGAAAATTCCTTTCCAACGGCAGTGAAGGACCGTCATGCTCACAGGTAACCTAGGTTAGCTCAACTCTTCAATGAGCCTGCTGTGCAGGGGGCAGGGAGCGGGCAGCTATTCTCATGCGTGAAAACATACATCTTCCATGGAGCTCACAGAATTAACTACTCTCTCTGATGTTCAGGGGAGCAACAGTGTCTCTTCTTACACTGAACAAACAGGCTTGTGCCAGCTGCACTAGAGATGGGATGGCACCCTTTGTGCTGTCAGAGCAGAGACTTTCAAAGGAAATTTTGACCAAAGCTCCCAGAAGGTGTGCCCCCCCCCGCCCCATGCTCTCGGCCGTGGAATCGTGCTAAGGGGCCTGTAAGCAGCAGCAGGAGCACCCCCGTAACAAACGGTCTTTCCCAACTAGTTACAATAACTGCTACTCCAGGATGGACAGCCTCCTAGATGTGTCTCCTTCAGCGTCTGAAAACTAAACCAATTCTCTGACAAGCTTCTGGATGGGACACGTACTCACCACCTATGCCCTTTCAGGGAGATCATAGTGAGTTCAAGAGCTCTGTCGAGAAATCTTTTTTCTAAAGCATCATCTCCTTTGGTGTTGACAATGCGGAATGGAATATTCATCTTGCTTCTATCCTGGGCCTGCACTGGACATCTGAAAAACATGTTTTTTCTTCCAGCTATTTTTCTGCAATGTGCAACTGCCATTAACAAAGCAACAGAAAAGTTTTAAAAACCATTTTCCAGATGCAAACAAGAGATTAAAAAAAAGATCTGTGCCAGCACATTTATCATTTACTTAGGGAGATCACTCTTGCATATGGAACAGTGAGTTAACATTCTCTTATACGACTCATACTTAATTTCCAAGAGCCTCAGTTTCCTCATCTGAATATTAGCAATAATAATAATATCTCCATTTCATACTAGTTATGACAGTTCAGTGGTACAACATAGATGAAGCTTTCAACCCATGGCAGCCACACAGCAATGTGAATGACCCTTTCTCTACAAGGCTGCAGAGAAAAAAAATAAGTTGGTCCGAATAGTGGCAGTAAGATTTAAAAATAATGAGCAGCAGCTTTCAAAGCACTTAAAACACTGTGTTGTCCCAAGCTGTGTGACCTTGAACAAGTTACTAAATCTCTCTGTTGTGCCTCTCTGATGTGAGGACTAAATGGCCACAAATTCTCTGCAGCCCTCCCAGCAAGAGGTGGGGTCTAGTGCTCCACACCTTTTGAATCTGGGCTGGCCTTGTGGACTTGCTTTGACCAAGAGACTGCAACAAGAGTGATGCTGTGCAACTTCCAAGCTGAGGCCTCAAGGGGCATGAGGCTTCTATACCTGCCCTCTTAAAACATCACTGCCATGGAAGCAAGCCCGAGCTAGCCTGCTGGAAATAACAGGCCCAGCCCACAGCCAGCACCAGCTGCCAGACAGATGAGGGGGGCCATTTAGACTCTAGGTGGATCACCAGATGACTTTGGTTGAATAAGTGATCTCAGATGAGACCAGCAGAAGAAACCACCCCACTGAGCCCAGCCCCACCTGCTGACTGAAAAGAATCCTGAGAAAAAGAAATGGCTGTGGTTTTCAGTCACAGTCTTGAAGTGTTCTATGATGCAAAAGTAGGTAACTGATAGAATTTAGAACAGCATCTGGAACACATTCAATGCTATGTAAATATCAATTGAAGTCAACAGAGTTGTCTTTTCATTCTCCGCACCTTGCACAGGGATCATACAGACTCTCAAAAATGAATGGGTCAAGTTTCATCTAGGATACGTTAGTATTGGACTTCAGTTTCTGATTTGGAGAGTGAGCAAGCCAAAATTATCTTCCACTGACAACCAAAGGAGACAAACAGAAGAAGAGCTGACATGCTATTCTGGATTACAAGGAAAATATGTCATAACTCTCTCCATTTTCTCAAGCACATCCTATTTTATTCTTCCACTTCTACAGGGTGGGATTCATTAAAAGTAAACAGCAAAGAAAAGCAGTGTGAGGAAGCCCCCATTAAAAGCTATGCTCGGCCCTCAGGGCACACACATAATTCCTGTTAAAGTTAATAGGAGTCAAGTGCACGTCGACTGACAGAAGAGACGCAAGCAGGGAAACCAAGTATCCGGTAATAGGCTTTGAGCCTGAATTCTGGGCCCCCCTTTGCACAGGTAGTAGGTATCCTGGTTGACACTGACGTTAAAAATGTAGTGTCTACCCTCTTTGATATTCTGCTGCCTCAGGCTCCCCAGGTGACAGTCCAATTATAGAGCTGGAGCAGCAAGAAGGACACGTGATTTAAGGGGAAAAAATATTAAAAGGGGGAAGAATTAAGAACCTGGATTTACAAAGAATCTGTCTTTACAGTCGTCCCCCACACATTTACCCATCCTACTGTGAACGTAGGTGGTATCCTGACAGCAACAATGTCATAACAACTAGAAATTGAAGATTAAATTTGCACGGTGCCTGAGAGTGTCCCTGCTGTGGGGCTGAGGGAAGGAAGAAAAAGATGAAGGGGAATCAGCTGCTCCCAACCTAGCAAGACGGCTGTGGAGGGAATTCAGATTCCACAGGATAAGCGCTGTGGAAGCACAGAGCTGAGCAAGTACCTCTGCCCAAGGGAAGGTTGAAGGTTTCAGCGGAAGGGAGGTGGGAAGGGTCAGGACAGGGGGAGACGAAGGAAGGGCATCTGGCAGAGAGCTGTCTCTGCCAAGGCACGGGGGACCGCAGCAAGTTCTCTGCAGCACCTGGGGTGCTGGGTGCCTGGCTGGGGGCAGGACTGCAGACCGCAGAGGGCCCTGAAGACACGCTCTCCTGGGAACTGGATCCATCGGATCCTGGAGCACGAGGAGCAATCAGGTCTGCACAACAAGGAGTTCTGCGTTGTAGAAAAAGCACTAGGACACAGGGGCTGGAGGGTGGGGACACTGGGGGAGAGGCCTGCTAGAAAGTTCCCACAAAGAACTTTCTAGGTCAACAGAATTAGGGCTCGTGATCAAGACAGGGACACTGGGGAGTTTCAAGCATGGGCAGTAAGTGAAAATGCCAATAAGGACCCAACGGTCATATAAATGAGTATAACAGGCCCAACGTGACAGACTCAGCACAAACCCCCTACGTTACCTGTTAACTGTGAGGGCCCGTTCTTTACTTCCACAGAGAAACAGTCTCCCTTTTGCTTGAAACATACGGCCCTCCCAGTCTGTTTCTCCCACTTTCAGAGACACGGGGATTATGAAATAAGACATCTGGATTTAAATCATCTTCCCACGTTCCAGTAAGGGCTCAAATTGTGTGTTTTAAGCCCTGTGAGCCACACCGAGCACTGCCGTGGGCTGTGCTGGGCCACCGCTCCCAGGAGTTATCACTAAATCCCACAGCAGGGGCAGGGCCTGTGGCCGAATGAGTTGGGGGCAGGGAGAAGGTGCCAGGCTGACAGAGCGCTAGCAGGGGGCCGGGTGGGTGTGGAAGCAGCAGGTAATCCTGGGACTACAAAGCTTCCAGGACAGAGTCTGAGCAGCACTCCCCAGGGAGTCTAGGACGGAAGCTGATAAGGATGGTTGTGACTGGAAAAGCGGTGCCACAGTCAGTCATAGAAATTTAGGAAATCCTGAATTAACAGGGCTACACGGGTTTCTGGACTCAACTTCCTAGAGCGTCTCAAGAGCTCCAGTGAATCGTGAACTCCCAAGAGGATAATTCATATAGGAACAGAGTTTTCCCCAAATGCATGTGGCTGAAAAACCCACTGCATCTCTGGGATGAGTATTCTAGAATGCCCACTGAGAAACCCCTGGACTTCCCGAGGTACCAGAGGGGTGTGTGTGAGGGGAAAGGCACCACCTCAGCGCAAAACAGCATCTCACAAAGGTGGTGACGGTTAGTAGGGCGCAAGAAAACCGCAGGCAGCTGGCAAGCGATGACAAGACGCTCGTTTCAGTGGTGTCTGCTCCAAAAGACAAACCAGAAACAAGAAGGGCGCGAAGAGTGCATCCTGAGGTGAGAGAAGCCCACAAAACAGTCACTAGGCCTCTCCTGACTGCCTAACTTTTAAATAAAAAATTAACTCTAAATTTGCACACGATTAGGAAAACTAGAGTAAAAATATAAAGATCTATTCCCTTCCATAGAGGTGGTTGCCAATAACAGTCTTTTGTGCATTTTCAGGATCAGATACACAAATGTGTATACGTGTATATATGCGTGTTTCCGTATGTACATATATACATACATAGTATTTACAAATACAAACACTGTGGGTTTCTAAGTGGAATCATAGAAATGTCCTTTTCTACACCTGCTCTTTTTCCTTTTGACCTCACGACGTATCAGGTCATCTTCCCAGTTTGCTCACAGACCTTCCCCGTTCTCCACACACACGTTACTCCATACCACGGATGGATCCTAATTTCCTTCATCAGACCCCTCCCGAAGGACATCCGGGTTGTCTCTAGATTTTCCCCATTATGTCAGTATCCCTCATTGGACTTGCGGGTGCCTGATTTTATGCACACTTCTGTGCAAGGCAGAGTACTGGCAGAGGGCAGGTGCCTAGAAGTAAAAGTCTTTGGTCAAAGAGCAAGAGAGTTTTGAACTTTGATGGACACTGCAAACCTCACTCCAAAATTGAACACATTTATTATACTTAACATAGGCAAAGTGTGTTTGTTCCCTCGTCTACACCAGATGTTATCAGTCTTTAGAATTTCTGCCCATCAGAGGGGAAGAAAATCCCATGGTTTTAATCTGCATTTCCTAAAGAAGTTGGCCCCTCTTCAACTGTCTAGTAGCCAGCTGTGTTTCTTCTGAGTTGCTTGCTCATACAGGTAGAAACCACCCCCTGCCTTTTGAAAATTTGCTTATCCTTTTTCATTTATTTGTGGGTTCTTCTCTATATCAACAGTAACCTTTATATGTTAATACACTACCCAACTTTGGTGTCTGTCATTTTGTTTTGTTTACGTCTTGAACTGTAGAAAAGTTTTAAATTTTCATGGAATTAAATATCTTTTACTTTATGGCTTCTGAGTTTTATGGCTTACTTAGGAAGGCTTCTGTACTCCCTACACTTAACACAGAAATTCTCTCCTGTATTTTATATTTGCTTCTTGCATTTAGTTGCCTTTGCATCTTTTCGACTGACTAGAATTTGTGTATGCTGTGATGCAAATATCTAATTTCTGTTTAAATGAATTATCAATGCTTCAATCAATCAATTAGACAAAGTCAAGTTAGACTGTAAAATTGTCTAAGTTAAAATACAATTCTCAAGTAAACAGGGACCTGTTTCTGGACTTCTCCTCCGATCTGTTTCCCTCTGCCAGTGGCTTTATATGTTAATAGATCGTATGTTAACATTACATTTTATTAATGTTAACATATATGTTTAAAATGTTTCATCTATCCTTTTGCACTAACTTTTTCAGGAGAACACTGAACTGGCTTCTAGATATTTACTAATTTTTGTGACTATTGCAAATGGGATCTTTCCTTGTTTTTCAGTGTTATTTCTGGCTTATGGGAAAGTAACTGACTTCTACATACTTAGACACAACTGATCACAATTCTGAACATGATCATTTCTAGTTTTTCCACTGATTGCTGCATTTTGAAAAAACAGTCATTATCATCTGTGATTTTTGTTGTTTCCTTAGTAAAGGCTCTGGAAACAGCCCCCCCCACCAATCTCCCCATGTTCTTATCCTGCCTGATCCCACTTCCCCGCTGCACCTGACCCTAACCTGTCTGCACTGCTGTAAAACACTGTCTGTTCACAGGGTTCTGATGACAATAAAAGGTATTCATATCTGTAAAGTGCCAAGGGCTCTGCCTACTTTATTTTATTTTGGGGTTGTCAACAGACACATCACATGCTTCCCTCTTTCCTAAGGCCTGGACCCCACATGAAAGGGAGAAAAGGTGACCTCGTATCTGGATATGGATTTTGTCACTTCAAGAGCTTTATCATATTAAAATTAATATCTAATAAATATTAAACACTATGTGTCAGGAACATCCTAGGTACGTTCCATAAGAACCACAAATAATATTAATAGCTAACTGTTAAGGAAGTAATTAACCATTAAGGAATAACCATTAAAGCTGTTTTAATTTTAGCACACCAGAAAATATAAGGGGTATAAGTTCTAGTGGCATTAAAAAAAAGAAAGAGGGCTTCCATGGTGGCGCAGTGGTTGACAGTCCGCCTGCCGATGCAGGGGACACGGGTTCGTGCCCCGGTCTGGGAGGATCCCACATGCCGCGGAGCTGCTGGGCTGGCGAGCCATGGCCGCTGAGCCTGCGCGTCCGGAGCCTGTGCTCCACAACAGTGAGAGGCCCGCGTACCGCAAAAAAAAAAAAAAAGAAAAAAAGAGTTACCAATTCTAATAGTAGCTTTTCCTTTTCGACCACTTTCCAAAATTATAGTTCTCTTTTTCTGTCTAGAAGCTTTGGATGGTTCCTTCACCGATGGAGAAGTTATCCACTGGTACTGAGAGAGAAATGATAAATATGCCATTTAAGTTACAGGTAATTTAGGAGGGTTTGATCTTCATTAGAAATTAAGATATTTTAAGTTAATAAAAGGTCTTCAATCTGCATTTCTGGGAAGCTAAATTAAAGCATCACACAACATTTTCAAAGACAGAAAAGCCATTTCATTTTACTAAAAACTTAGTTTTAAGATGGCAGAAAGTACCTTGATAATTTTCTTTTAAGAAGGAAAGAAAAACAAGCCATTAAAGAGAAATTCTTCCGAGAGAATTAAAACATGTTATATACCTCTGACTTGGCACTCCTTCCATTCTGGAGACCTTTTTTGGTAACTGCTTTCAGCACAGAATGATTTAAAGTAAAATAAATTGAAATTAGAGTAATTATTTCCCAATGAGTGGCTATTTCCATTTAAAACCAAAAGCCAACTAATTATTGCTTTTCCCATAAAATTAAATATGAAATCTACATTATGTAATTATACACTTATTTCCCCCTTTGTGTATTCTAATTTCTTCCTCAAAAACCTAAGATGCCATCTTGCAGACTGCCCCCAGTGGCTACTATTTTGGCAGCAGCAAAGGTCAGCTTTAAACATTTTGCATCTAAAGTGGCTTTAGATACCTTTGGATAGAAAGTACAGTCTGAGCACCATCCAGACGCTTAGATACCTAAAGGGCATCCAAGATAACAAACCAAAGTCCTGATAGTCCCTCAAAAGCTGCTCCTCCCATCAGCCCCCTTCTTCTAAGTGATACCACCCTGTTGCACACATAATCATCAACGACTTGTCTCCTTGTTACTATTTCCTTCATACCCCACATCTAATCTATCTGCAGGTCTTGATAGCTACACCCTCAAAACACAACCTGAATTCAACCACTTTTCACTTGCTCCAAACTTCCAACCTAACCTAGGCCATAAACGTCTCTTATTTGGAGCACTGTGACAGTCTCCTAACTGGTCTCCCTGTTTCTCTTCTTTATCCTCCCAAGTCCATTCTCTATACCAGGTCACCTTATTGAGATACTATTTGGATCATGCCTTTTTCCAGTTCAAACCCCTCTACTCATTTAGAATAATCCACATCTTCACTCTGGCCTTCAAGATTTTACAGGAGCAGACCCCTGGCTAGCTCCTTGACCTCATGTCATACCACACTCTTCTTCACTCGGTACTCTGGCCATGTTGGCCTCCTTGCTTTTCCTTAAATACTCCACCCACCTACATGCCTGCATACTCATTGCCTCCTTGTCCTGGAATGTGCTTACTCCAGTTCTTCCATGGCTTGCTCCTCTCTTCATTCATGTCTCTGTTCAAATGCCACTTCTCCAGTGAAGCTGTCCCCTAACAAACCTATCCAATGGCGTCCTACCTGCTCTCCCTCGCTCTCCTTACTTTAAGATATTTTTGCACTTCCTACCCTCTAAAATTATATTACTTATCTGTTTACTCATTTCTATCTGAACTCCCTCACTCTCCTTACTTTAAGATATTTTTGCACTTCCTACTCTCTAAAATTATATTACTTATCTGTTTACTCATTTCTATCTGAACTCCTTCACTAGAATGTAAGCTCCACGAGGGCAAGACTTTTGTCTGTCTGGTTCACTGCTTTATCCCTAGTGCCTAAACCCATATCTGGCACACAGAAGATATTTTAAAAATTGCTTGTGATTCTGACAAATGAATAAAGTGCTCCTGGCAAGAATTCAGAGGTTGCACAGGAAAGAAAGAATGCTCTTGGTGGAAGTAGGCTTAGTACCTAGGTTCACCTCTATTCAGAGTAGAGATAAGAACAATTTACAAGTAAAATTCACTTTAGTTAGTACATTATCTGCTAAAAACATAAGGGAAGTGCAACACTAGAAAAGTACAGTTGAAGCTTGAACAACATGGGTTTGAACCTCGCGGGTCCACTGACACACGCATATTTTTCAATAAATATGTACTATCGTCCTACACGATCCAAGGTTGGTTGAATCCACAGATGTGGAACCACTGACTATAAACTTATACCCAGATTTTCAACTGCGTAGGGGTCGGCACCCCTAACCCCACGTTGTTCAAGGGCCAACTGTGTGTGATGAGGAAAGTTAAACACATTAAATTTTAAAAAACTGTCAATACGTGAACAAATTCTTTTTGTTTTGCTACGTGTTTATCAATTTCAAAAAAGTGACCACATACCAACAAGTGGATTTTTTCTTATATCCAGAACGAGCAGAGTTCTGTTGGTTTCAAGGGCCTTTAGTAAAGCCTTTGCTCCTTCACTGGTGAGGCCACACTGCTGCAGGTCAAGTGCTTTCGATGAAAGACAAAGGTCACTTCCTAACTCTACAGATTTAACATATAGACAACTCTCATTTTCTCACGTGTGAAAGAGTCCTGCACAAGACAAGTCATGGCAGGTTTGTAATTTTGGGTATGGAAAAAAACAGAAACGTATATGCACACACATAATGCATAATCCAATTTAAAAACCTCTTCTTGAATGTGCAATGATAACCCTGGCTTTAGTATCAATAAATCATCCAACATATTTTACAATTACAGAACTGAAGAATAACTGTATATAACGTATGAGCAAAAAGCATCACAAAATGAATCTCAGTTCATAATTAGCAAGGGCGGCAGAGGCATGTAAACCTCACAAGCAAAACCTGGTGGAGCTCAGAAATGCACTGCATTCTTTTGATCATGATCTTCAGCTCCAAATCACACTTGAAACTAGCTAAAAGGGGAAAACAAAATAGGAGAAATGTAATAACTGTTAGTTTTAGAGGAAAAAAGGACAAGTCTAAGAGGATACAAATAATAACAAATTCAAACAATGTGTGAATAGAGAGTACATAGTAAAAACCTATCATGAAAGTATGATGGTCAAGAACTCTCTCCATAAAAAGTCAGACAAAAACCAGAAACACTGAACATGAATTCTAGTAGTTCTGGGGCTGAACAACCTACTCATTTAAACCAAAGGGATCATCACCAAAGCACAGGTATTAAAAAATATTACATGAAAGGAAACTACGATGAGTCTTTTTTTTAAGTATTGTGTGGACCATCACATTAAAATAACTGGAGTCTTTCAACACCCCCATGACACACAGAAATAGCAAGTAAGACATACGGATCTGACAGGATATGATACAACCCTTACAAACTCTCACTACAGAAGAATGGACACAGGGTATAATTAACCAAATAGCCAAATTAATACAAACAGCCAGTAAACCTCACCAGTAAATCAAATGAATACAAAATAAAACAAAATGTAGTTATTTTCCTATCAGATTAAGCCAAGATTCTGTAAGAAAAGCCTTTAAATCATGTCTATACCCTTTTGATCCAACAACTCTCTTTCTAAGAATTTAACCAAAAGAAATAGTCAGAGATATAGGTAAGGATATATATCAGAGTACTATTTGTAACTGAAAACCTGGACAAAGCTTATATACAAGAATGGATAAGCTACGTGCACTGTGGCATATTCATATAATGAAATACTGAACAATCACAAAAAATGATGCAGGAGATGCAAATTTACTGACTTGCTAAAATGCTCATACTAAATTAATTGAAAAAAGTTATAAAATTTGGAGTAATCCCACTTGCATAGAAAATGGAGAGGTACTCATTTTTGTAGTTTTACATTTTTTTTACAAGTGCTACAAGCCACTGTTTGTGAGAGGCAGGCTTCACATCTACTGTTGGGGTGGACTATAAATTGGCATAGCATTTCTGGGTGGTAATTTGGCCATGTGTATCAAAAGTCTTAAAAATATGTCACACTTAGTCATTCCACTTGTAGTACCTTATTCTACAGAAGTAATCCCGATGGACACAGAGATGTATATACAACGTATTCACATTGTTTCTGACAGGGAAAAGCAAACTGTCTAAATCGAATTGCAAAGAATTGATTAAACTATGGGACATCAATACGACGCAATACTACATGATACATCATTAAGTGAAAAAAGCAGGAATATGAAATAGTAAGTATACTACAATTCTATTTTTGTAATCCCTAAGTGTACAAATATATTTGTAGAAAAAAAAGACTGAAAGTATATACACCAAAATGAACAGTGATTATGTCTGGGTATTAAAATTACGGGTAATTGTTCTCTTGTTACTCTGTATTTTCTATAAAGGATATATGCAACTCTTAGAGAAAGTTTAAAAGCAAAATAAAAGCTATCAGTAAAAGGAGGCTTTAAGAAAATCCTATCACAATAGTACCATGCCAAAAGCTAAGCATATTTCATATTAAAAATTCAATATTTTCAATTTTAGAATTTACCTCTAAGCCATAAATCCTCACTAAGAGATTCTGCCAAAGCACTTGCACCCAGGTCACCAATGAGCGTGTTGCAGTTCAGAGTGATACGCCTCAAACCAGCCATACAGTCAAGATCAGGTCTCCTGGAACGAAGACTCTCAGCCCAGGTTTCTTCATGCTTTCTGGTAGTCTGATATGTCAAAGACTTAATGGGATGAAATTAAGATGCCTGAATAAGGAAACAGGGTGTGCCTACTGAGTATGGCTTATTATGTCAGAGATTTACACACACACACATATCAAGCATATATGCCAGGAGCATCAACCTGAGAAATTCAACGGTCACTTCTGGTTTACGAGTCCAGTGACCCAGATTCTACTCGGTCAGTGATTAGATTCTAGCCACTGGATAGCCTGTTTCTGAACACTTATGTAAAGTTGGACAACTCAATTACAGTCTGTGAATTATTTTCCTTATCTTCTAAGTCAGGGAATTGGTTCTAAATTCTATCATTGCTGAGGCTCTAAATTTCATCATTCTGTCCTCCAATGGTCTCCAAACACCTGACTGGGCAAACCATAAGAAAACTTTTTAATATACATCTTATTTACTAACAAATTATATACACAAAGTTCCATACATATAATTTATGTACATGATAAACTACACAGATTTTTTAAAATAATACAAAGGTAAAAATGTTCTAATATTTTCTTTTCCTAAGTCCTAAGGCATTATTTTATTTTACTTATTTTTTATAAATATTTATTTATTTGTTTGTTTGGCTGTGCCAGGTCTTTAGTTGCAGCATGCCGGATATTTTAGTTGGGGCATGTGGGCTCTTAGTTATGGCAGGCACGTGGGATCTAGCTCCTGAGCAGGGATCGAACCCAAGCCCCCGGCATTGGGAGCACATAGTGTTAACTGCTGGACCGCCAGGGAAGTCTCAAGCATTATTTTAAAAACTATATTTACAAAATGTATATCTCACATGCTACCTAGGGTATGCACACAAGCTTTAGAGGCCTGGACTATGCACAGCCAGTTTGATGTGCCTTGGAAAAATAATGGTTTGACATTTAAGCAAAAGTACTGTCTTAGAGACATTCAGTTCTTTATATTCATAAAGTAAATTGTGGTAACAGGGAACACTGACTGTAAATGAAAAAAGTCTTATTACATTCTTGAAAAAATAAAAGACTCAAAGTGCCTTTGTTACTCTAAAAGGAAAATCATTAGTGTCGTTTTTCTATTAACAATAACTTATCAAAGCTCCAAGGAGAAACAACAGCAATCACTTACACAGTGCTTAGTATGTGCCAGGCACGATTTATACAAATGAGTGCATTTACACCTCATAATGAGGCATAGAGGTTAAGTGATTTGCCCATGGTCACTAGCTATGAAATGGGAGAAAGGGAATTTGAACCTAGGCCACTTGGCTTCGGCACCCAAGTTCTTGACTGTTTTCTACCTCAGGGGTCAATGGACTTGCCCTGTATAGGCTCAAAGAATTTTTCAATTTTTAAAATCTAAATTTAAACATTTCCAGATTTGTGGGCTATACAGTTTCTGTTGCAACTACTCTGCCCCACTGGCGTAGGGTGAAAGTAGCCATAACTACCATGTAAACAATGGGTGCGACTATGTTCCAAAAAAACTTCCTTTACAAAACCAGGCAACAGGCTGCATCTGGCCTACCAGCCAGAGTTTACCTATCCCTGAGCTGCATCATCATACTATTAAAAAGCCTTCATATCAAATTATTAAATAACTTTAGGCCTAAATACAGTCATAATAACCACTGTAAAGTTTTAAGGTATTATTTTAAAAACTGTATTTACAAATTGCTGATGTACTGATTTTTATTAGTTTAAAAACTACAGCAGCTAATAAACACTTGATTCATTTAAGTCTTGAAGACTATAACCGCATAGTTTCTTCACAGTATTACAATAAACGTTTTCAGTAAAAAAAATACATAAAAGTATTATTAGGTATTATATATTAAATCTCTTATTTCTAAAATTAAGTGGACTATCTTTATTAAATGGTAGAATCCCAACCTGAAAAGTGGTCATATTCTTTCAGCAAAATGAAAGCTGCACTCACATGTATCAAAAGACAAAAATTAGGGCTTCCCTGGTGGCGCAGTGGTTGAGAGTCCGCCTGCCGATGCAGGGGACACGGGTTCGTGCCCCGGTCCGGGAAGATCCCACATGCCACGGAGGGGCTAGGCCCGTGAGCCATGGCCGCTGAGCCTGTGCGTCCGGAGCCTGTGCTCCGCGACGGGAGAGGCCACAACAGTACCGCAAAAAAAAAAAAAAAAAAAAAAAAGACAAAAATTAACTGCCCTCTGTATCAATATATTAATGTGTTTCAATCACATATGTTTTCATGAAAGTTTAAACATAAAATCACCTTTAAGATCTAGGCCATGTGATCTGCTCCCTGCCATGTCAGAATACACCCCGTGAAGTTTACTTAACTTGTCTTAAGTGTGATAGAATTCTTTATACCTTGACAAATAACTAAAAGGAAAAAAAACCCACATACACAATAAGATGAAGAGCCTATACGTTTGTCAATCTTGACTTATTTGCTTTTCTTGAGTCAATTGGAGGTTTATAGCCACATTCTCAAAATCATTAACTACAATCTTCCCAAACAGGTAATTGACGAACAGATGCATTCTAAAACTTGTCAGTAACAAAGTGCTATTCCAGTTTACATCAACAGTTTAATTCTATTTAGATACTAAAACTGAATACACTGAATACTGCAAACTTTATTCCCAACCACTCAGCAAAGTACTACATACGTTTTCAGATATAGGAAAAAAAAAGAAAAAAAGAAAAAGCATAAGATTCTTCCTATTTTCATTTCCAAAGATACATCCCAATCTTAATGATCAATCAGTGATTTAAATGTCAACTATAAACCCAGTATTTTATTAGCTGCTATGCAGTATACTATACTAGAGCAATAGAAGAGAGAGGACCTCAAACCCTCTGTTCCCTCAAATTGAAAAGCAGGCTTCCTGACCCCTCCAGACCACTACTGGACACAGGGAAGGCACACGAATGTTTCAGGACCCCAACCAACAGTCACCTGCTTTGTGAGTACTTCCATGACACACCCTCACCAACACCACTGAGTTTGCTGCTCCTACGGGATGTTATATGTATTTACTATTTTAACACATAACACAGTGCGTCATAATTATGATTGCAGATAGATGTTCTAACAATTTAAAGAGAATGATGACTTTTTTGCTCTTTACATCTTGCCATTTCCCTTCCCATAATATTTCTTGAAGAGAAACCATAAATATATAGACAAACACAAAACACAGAAAATATACAAAATGTGTGGTTTGTGGCTTAACACAAAGTTAAGTAAAATTAGTTCTGACAGTATCCAGAATGACAAAATGTCATGGTACAAATGAGAATGGACCAAGGTTTGAGCAGGTACAGGAGACAATCCAGGCATGAACAACACCAAGAAAAGGTAGACAGGAAGTAACATGGTGTGTAGGAAATCACGAGACCAGTCTGATGGGAAGAGACATAAACAAGACTGAAACTCACTTTCTAAACCTCCATCTCCAATTGGACAATTCGCAAGACACAGGTGCACCAAAGTGGCCAATTTATTCAATCCCTTTAATATGGAGGAAGAGTTTAAAATTTTACTGGTTTAATTTGCCCCAAAAGCAACTATCAAATGTTGGCAGGACACAATGAAGGCTTACCTTTGTTAACATAGTTAAGCCTCTCTCTCTCACAACTAGCCCACTTAGCTCCACGTTCCTTAGCGCACCCGATGCACTTACACAGCGTTTAAGAGCTTTACACAATTGGAAGGTCACATCTTTATTTCTTTTCGCAGGAACACGACTTCTGTAAACTTTATTTCTGCCAGAAGCTAAAGCAAAATTATTGTAAAATAAGTGATTTAAAACACACATTTTATCATCATTAAAAAGCATTAAAAAAAAAGCATCTGCTCTGTGCTAAGGATTAGAAACGACTCCTGCCCTTAAAGCCTTCATTAAGGAGGGACATGTGTAAACTGAAAATTTCAATCACATGAGATAAAGAAACATAACCTTTATGCACAGAGGCTCCTTTGGAGGCAGAATGTTATATCCAAGTGATGGCTTCATGATAACCCTGAAGCGGAATCTAGAAAGATGAGGCTATGCAGAGTTGGAGTAGGAGGTGCATTAACTGCAGAGGGAACATCTGTGAAAAGACACTCAAGCCTGACTCCTGCTGGGCACTGTAAATACTGCAGGTGGGGATGACTAAAGGCCAGGGGTCCAAGTGTGAGAAGAGACAGAAATGAAAGAGATGTTGGCCCAAGCAAGCCTGGGAGAAAGCATGGCTTGTATCCCACAGGTGGTGAGACCTGGGGCTACCACTGGCTGAGTAAGGGTGCCTCCACTGATTAGAAAAAGGCTCCCTGCTGCTGAAGGACCGACTAGATAAAGGGAGTGATCACAAAAAGCTCCCCTTCCTCAGGGCAAAGAGCCCTATGAGGCTTGGCCGCACACAGTTCAGACTACACGCCTCCGTGCAGAGCACACGCTGGGCGGCTACTATGCAGTAACTCTGTGTGGGCAAGCCATTAGCAGCATTATTTTAAGCACATCTTTTTATGTTAGAAGATCACTTAACCCGAGCAGGCGGATGAACTTAGAGGAACTGAATCCAGGGGCCGTGAACCACCCAGGAGTTTCTGCCATAGTCTGGGCCAAATGTAATATGGATGAAGAAGCAAATTTAGGAGGAGGCCAAAATTTACAAGACAGACCCACTGGATGCAAGACATAAAGAAAGTTCAGTGAAGGAACTCTGAAGAGAATGGGCTCTACAATAAATTTTTCTTATATTCAATGTAAAATATTAGGCAAAATTAAGTACAGTGGCCTTTAAGGTCCCTTCCAGCTCTAATTTCTTTTGATTTCTAACTTATTACTCTGGTTAAGTAAAGTCCCTTCAGAGGTACAGAACAGTTCTTATACCTGAATGGGATGCAAAGAATAATCTGACTTCTCTTCACCAGGGGATGAGTTGAACTATCCTTGCAGAAGAGATAACAGATGGTGTGAACCCCAGATCCTGGAAAAGGTCCAGGCACACGATGAGTATTCAGCTTTTTGAAAACAAATGAACAATCATTTCCTCTCCTACATCTTCACACCCTTTCTCTGCTGGTTACTTTCTCACAGCTTATAAACATCCTCAAATATACCCACTTAAAAATCTCTCAGACCTATGATTCTTTGGATCTTCTTGTGGGTAACCTAAGTCTCTACCATGCCTTCAAACACCTGTCCTCCCAAAAAGCCCAGATCTGTACCTTGGGTCCAGACCCGTCTACCAGGCCCCTTTAAAGCACTGAAGATCAAGTAAGATCCTCTCGCCACCCCCAATCCCTTTCTACTGTGCTCTGTATCTCTCAAAAAGATGCAGCTGTAAACTGTCACCCACGCTTGCTGCCCTCCCTTTTCTAACTGGTCACCAGGCCCCACCCATTCTCTCTCAGATCTGCAAAATCCAGTCCCACCTTTTATAACTTAAGTGGGAACCTTAGATTACAATTCACCCTGCACCCAATCGAGTGCCTTGCACATGGATGTCCGAGTGAGTCTCTAAACCACAAGTCCATTTCACT
Organism: Mesoplodon mirus; assembly: GCF_964341445.2. NCBI lineage: Eukaryota > Metazoa > Chordata > Mammalia > Artiodactyla > Ziphiidae > Mesoplodon > Mesoplodon mirus. The sequence goes on from NW_028295226.1 coordinate 82,836, forward strand.
GTTCTTTAGGGTTTCCCACAGCCTTCAGGATAAACATCTAAACTTCTGACAGGACAAACAAGGCCCCCTTCTCTTGGGCCCCACTAAGTTTCCAGTATCAACTCTCATTTCTTTCCCAAACCCTGAGTTCCAGTCCTATACCTTAGTTTTGCCATATTTTCTTATATTTCTCAAACTTTGACACACACTGCTCCCTCCTGCCACCCCAGGAGCTTCTACATATCCTTAGAAAGGATGGCACCTCCTCCAAGAAGCCTACCCTGAACTTTCCCTTCCAAGATTCTGTGCTCTGCAACGGGGAAAGGTGGGAGGGGGAAGGATACATTAGGAGTTTGGGATTAGCATATACACACGACTCTATATAAAACAGATAATCCACAAGGACCTACTGCATAGCACAGGGAACTCTACTCCATATCCTGTAACAAACTGTACGGGAAAAGAATCTGAAAAAGAATGGATACATGAATAACTAAACCACTTTGCTGTACACCTGAAACTAACACAATATTGTACATCAAATAACCTCAATATAAAATAATAATTAAATTAAAAAAAAAGATTCTATGCTCTGTAGCACCAGAACTCACTTCTTCCAGAGCACTGACTACTGTGCTTGTGTTTACCTGCCGCCCAGTAGAAGGGGAGATTACCTAGGGCAGAAGCATCGTCTCCAGCAGCCCTTGGTTCTGACAACTCATTCAAGTGCCAGGCTACTTGACACACATAACCTGCTTAATTAATTCTAAGAACCCACAGAAAGAGTGGTTTTTAATGTCATCTTACAAGTGTGGGGATTGCAGTTCAAAAGTAACCTGCCCAGGGCCTCCCTGGTGGCGCAGTGGTTGAGAGTCCGCCTGCCGATGCAGGGGATGCGGGTTCGTGCCCCGGTCTGGGAGGATCCCATATGCCGCGGAGCGGCTGGGCCCGTGAGCCATGGCCGCTGAGCCTGCGCGTCCGGAGCCTGTGCTCCGCAACGGGAAAGGCCACAACAGTGAGAGGCCCGCGTACGGAAAAAAAAAAAAAAAAAAAAAAAAAGTAACCTGCCCAGGCCACAGACAGCATAAGCCCTGGAATTCAAACGCTAAACTGCCTTCACACCAGTGCTCTTTCCACTATATGATATGACTATTGAAAAAAATTTTTTTTTCCTGAACCCTGTTTGAATGGAAAGGAAATGAAGCTGGGATATATCCATTTCCTAATCGCTTTGGTGTGTACCAGGCAAAGTCATTCAACAGAGCAGGTAACATCTGTGCAACAATTAACGATGCTGCAAACTGTGCTAAGTGTTCTACTTTGTAGAGTCTAGAAGCATTAACACAGTGCATCCTTGTAACCACCACAGAGACTGGGACCTGTTAAGCCCACGCTATAGATGAGAACACTGAGACCTAGAAGCCTTAAGGCACTCGGCCGGGGTCACCGAGCCGGCAGGAGTCCTAGGCCGCACGCCCCGTCTAGTGCACGCACACCCGGGCACTGGGCACTGGTTCTAGTGCCCACCCTCCACCTTGCACCATTGAAAACCCTGCTTCTCAGCGCCAACACGAGAGGCCCTGGAAGCGGGAAGTACAAACCTGTCTCGACAAGCCGTGCCTGGAAGAAGCTCTGGATACAGATCAGGGGCAGCGGGTGCTCAGGAGCGGCGCCCAGTGCACCCCGCGCAGGCGGTCGGCCTTAAGTCCAGCGGGGCGTCCCGCAGGGAAGCGCGCATGGAGGGCAGAGGCACCAAGTCCTGCAGCGCGCACAGGTCCTCAGAGCGCAGAAAGAAGTCGGCCGCGCTGTCCCGGCGCAGCTTCACCGAGTGATCATGGCCCGAGCACAGCCTCGGGGACGCTGGCTGCGGACACGATGGCCACACCCGCCTGGGGCCCCGGCCCCTCGGGCGCCCACCGCCCGGCGGCTGCGGCTGGACCGGCGTCGCAGCCGGAAGACATAGGGCCACTGGCCCCAGCTACGCCAACCCCCCCATGCCACGCTCCGGAGACCCCGCGCGGCCTGGTGCTGGCGCAGGCATCTATGCCCTCCACGCCGCGGGGCTGGGGTTTACGTCAGAGGGCGGGACCGTTGGGGCGGGGCTCGAGGACGTCAGCACGCTCGCCGTGCGTCCGCACGCAGCCCTGTCTCCCATGGTGACACGGCCTGAAGAGTAGGGGCTTGAGCTCTGAGACTAAGGCAGCGCGAAATGTACGAGGTGTGGGTACTTTGGGGTTTCCAAAAAGCGTTTACTGACTCATCCAAACAAAACTGAGACCTGGTTGTATCAACGCATTTTAAAAGTAAACTCCCGTAAGTGTCTGTGCTCCCCCCACCCAGGAGAGAGCGTGCACTCCGTGAGGGACACACGAAAGGCTGAGTGAACGTCTGCCTGTGGTCCTTTACCTGGTGCACAGGTGTGTGAATTTATGTGGAGAGCTCTTAATTTCTGTAGTTTCTGCTAACTTGACACGGTAGTTGGCAAATGGTGACGTGTTCCATGCATTCAGGACATGATCGTGGTTACTAATAATCACTTTGTTTGGTACTGACAACTCCACAGAGAATTTACTACTGAATATCCACTTTCCAGAAGAGAAACTGAGGCGTAGGAAGTGAAGTGACTGAGTAAGAGTAAGGACTCAGACAACTGGTGTTAGTAAATTAACCCTGCAAGGAGGCCGTTAGCCTGCGGTGGCTCTAGTGATGCGGCCGCCTACGTAAACCAACAAAAATCTAAGCCTGTCAACGCCTCAGGGTGGCGAACACTGCTGAGGACAACGAGTCACAAACCACTAACTAGGATTTAAAGTTATAGCAAGTCAGTCATTTCCTTGCTTTGCTTCTGCCCTTTTTAAAATAAACATCTCTGCAGCTCCTGTGGCTGGAGTGCTCCTCACCGCTTCCGCTTTGGTGGTGCCTGAATTGAATCTATTTTTGCTCACGTAAAGTCTTATTTTCAATATGCCTCAGTTTGTCTTTTAACATTGGTCGTAGAAGTTGGATTTGTGTCCAGTTTCTAGAACAGTGGTCGTCCTCTGGTCAGGCCTTAGGCGTTATGCATACAATGTTCCTCTTCTACCACCACCTTCTGGATGCCTCCACCCACTACCAGCTCCCGCGTATCAGATCCCCTAGATGTGGTCAGCAATGGCTTTCACATGCAGCATGCTCACATTATAATATCGCAGACACTCCTCCGTCCTCCAGCCAGCATGTGAAGTGAAACATTACCATTCCTGTTGAAGAGTGAGCCTGCTGTGACCACTTTCCCAAACACAGCCACTCCCCAGCTGACCCTGGGTAACCACTCTTCTGAACTTGGTCTCCATCACTGCATGGATGTCTTTCTATTTAGGCTACATTTTTAAGTATTCTTCAACCTCATATAGTATTCTACTATGTTTTCTCTTCTTACTTGCTTTTTTTAGTGTTATCTTTGCTAGGTTCATCCATGCTGACACGTAAAGATCTGTCTACTTCATGTACTTTCCTCACTATGTAGGATTCCCATGTAGGGAAGTACAATAATTTATATGTGTATTTTCCTGTTGATGGACATTTAAATTGTTTCCAATTTTCAATATGATTTCTGTTTTAAAATGTTTTTATATACTTTCTAAAGGTCACTTTACATTTACTGTTATTACAAAATATTGGCTATATTCCCTGTGTTGTACAATACATCTTTGAGCCTATCGTACACCCAGTAGTTTACATCTCTCACTTCCCCACCCCGTATTGCCCCCTCCTCCCCCTCCTCACTGGAAACCGTTAGTTTGTTCTCTATATCTGTGTCTCCCCTTCTTTTTGTTATATTCGGTAGATTGCTGTATTTTTTAGATTCCATATATAGGTGATATCCTACAGTGTTTGATTTTGTTTGACTTATTTCACTTACCACAATGTCCTCCAAGTCCATCTATGTTGCCGCAAATGGCAACATTTCTTTCTTTTTTAAGGCTGAGTAGTATGCCATTGGTTATATGTACCGCATCTTCTTTATCCATTCATCAGTTGATGACACTTAGGTTGCTTCCATATCTTGGTAATTGTAAATACTGATGCTCCGAACATTGGGGTGCACGTATCTTTTCAAATACATGTCTTTGAAAACACGTGTTTTTGTTCTTTTTGGATTTATACCCAGGAGTGGAGTTGCAAGGTCATATGGTAGTTCTATTTTTAGTTTTTGAGAACCCTCCATACTGTTGTCCACAGTGGCTGCACCAGTTTACATTCCTACCAACAGTGTACCAGGGTTCCGTTTTCTCTAAAAATTGTAAATTTTCTTCCTAGGGGTAATTGAGATGATAGTTGAATAATAACATAAGATCAGGCGAAGTCTAAAGAAATTTTAGAAAAGCTGGATAGAGTAGAAAAACTTCTGTTCACTGGCGTTTGAATGTTAGAGAGACACAAGACATGTGGGCCAAGTTGTGGAGAGAAGGGAAACACAGACGCAAGCTTGACACTTGGTGCAGCTTTTCTCCTTGGGGCATTTGCTGATTCAAATGTTACAGCCTAGGAGCTGAAAAGCCAAAGAGTTCAAAAGACTCTAACGACAGAAGCCAAACGGCAAGAACCGTTTTACATTGATAAACAGCATTTTAACTATGGAGAAGCAGAAAATGAAAAGAAAGAACTTTGCATTACATTTCATAAAAGTTTAGAGAGACCTTTGTGGTATATTAGTGAACTTATTTGTGGAAATTTAGCCATGTACATTGTGTTGGAGAGGCACCAAGAGTTCAAGAATTCTCACAATTTGAGTACACAGTTGCCTTAAATGTAGGCATGGTAGCATCCATTTACATAACAATGATTTGGAGGATGTTGTGTTAGTCAGCTCTTGCTGTGATAATGCTTTGGAACAAATCACACCAAAGTCAGTTACATAAACAAGAATTTATTTCTCTTGGACCTATGGGCTAGCTGCAGTGGCTCTCTTTTAGACCTCTAGATGGCTAGTTTTGCTCCATGTTTTGGGTCAGTTTGAGGTCTGTCACACACCTCTTCGTCTGGAACCCAACTGTGAGGCCGCAGCTCCCAGGCCCTGTCTTCTCTAAAAGTTCACTGAAACATAAGACGTGAGCCCAACCGCACAAGCCCATTTAAGGCCTCTTCTGCTCATTTAAGGCCAACATGTCTGCTCATACTTCAGTGTCCAAAACATGTCACAGATCTAAGCTGTATTTAGAATATGTGTATTTGTTTAAAGTTGGGTGCTCTCACAGAAGAATATTGCATTTTGGACAGTGTTAGCTTAGCATTTCCATTGGCATTTGCAAACGTGATTAAACGTCATGTGCACTTTTTCACCTTTGAGAACTTTTTGAAATTGTGGGACAATTTCTATGGGAAAAGAGGAAGGTACATTTTAGAACTCAACTCTAGTTATAGCAGTGTTGGGAGAAGAATTAATGAGATAAGGTCAATACAAATGAAAGATTTGGGATTCACATATTCATAATTAACATTAGTATTCTTCAGACCATTCCTGGAGAATTGTGATGCTTGCTTTACGTGATTTTATCCTAAATCATTATAATCTGACCAAGCCACTTCAGTAAAACATACATCATACAGTACATCGCATTTTAGTTTTTCCTACCACTGCACAACTTCTCAGGTTCCATTTATGCCAGATGTCCAGCAGTGACAGATCCATACACATGGCAAATATTATACATTAGTGGTTGCCAGGGGTTTGGAACAGAGGGAAATAGGGAATGACTCCTTAAAATCGGTGTAGGTTTCCTCTTGGGGTGATGAAAATGTTTTTCAGCTGGACAGCGGTGATAGTTGCACAACATTGTGACAGTACTAAATTCCACTGAATGGTACAGTGAATTGTAAAATGATCAAAATGGTGAATTTTGTGTTCTGTTCATTTTACTACAATAAAAAGGAGAAAGAATTAGGGAAAGACTTAGAGTTTGGGAAAGTAAGGTGAACTGGTCAAGAAAAAGACAGCTCTACTGTTCAGTTTTCTCTCAGCTCTCCCAGTGCATTAATCCTCAGCAAGAAGTAGCCTGAACTTGTAGATGATAGTCATTCAACACAGTCCAGGGAAAAGTAAATAAAATAAAAGCCAACTCTTCCTCTTTAGCACATCTATGAAAGGTTAACTTCCTGCTCAGCCACATGGACATTCATGAAGACGTTTCACTTCAGGTGTCCTCTACTTCAGTACTTTACTCACAGCTCATTCACACATGTAGGCAATAGCATTCCTTAATTCGATGGAATCTGCAGTGCTGGTTGTGATCAGTCTCATGAAAAGAAAAGGGAAAGAGGAAAAAGCCTCCACATTGACTTGGTGGTCTTGACAAAATGGATGCAGAAGACAGCTTGAGTGTCAAACTGGAAACTTATTTTCCTTTTCCTTTTCTTTTTATCTTTCCTATCAGGTCTTCTGCCCACTTCCCACCCCCTTCTTTCAAACAGGAGAGACACTAATTAGCTGCTTTTTTTTTGTTTGTGCTAAAACAACTATTGTTTTGGGTTTCTTGTTGTTCGGTGAACATTTTTGTTTTTACTGCCAAATGAGCTTCGGTGGTTGGTGTAGGGGGTCTCTTGGGAACTTAACTTTTTCCAGTTTAAGTGGGAAAGCTTTTTTGTTTGAATGGGCTTTTACTGGGTGCTTCAAGGTTTGCTCTTGGCTCTTTGATGGGGGACTGGATAGCACTGTGTTTCCTTTGAGGTTCTGATAAATAAAGGATCCTATGTCCTCCTGGGCACTTTTTGTTGATTTTGCTGTGTGTTCTCTCTAATAGCCAGATGCAGATTCCAGGAAAATGACATATAAATGAATATAAGTAATCTAATATTTTTAAAATTTGCTTTGGCCATACTCCTGGTCTTATTCTACTTGTAGCAGATGGCTTTAAAGAGCATTAGCTATGTATATATTAAATACAACATAAATATACCAATATTAAATATTATATTGATATATAAATTTAATATACTAATATTTATATTAATGTATAACAATTATGTATTATATTAATATATATTTTTGCCTAGCGTATATTATATACAAAATATAGGGGTAATGAAATGTATTTATATGGTTAATATGTTCATAATATTAATAGGATATATCCTGTAAAATTGATTATAAAACAATTATATCATAATATATAAATTATAAATATATATATTTATATATATTATAAATATATAATTATTATTATCTGATATAATACACTATAGTCAATATATTCTATATAACACAATACGTAATGTATTAGTATAAGACAATTATATTATGTAATATAAATATAATACATCTATAAAACTATATATATTTTAATTATACATTACACATACAAGTATGTATAGCTATTTATAATTTTATTTACATAGGAATCTGTTCATCCTAACAATTGATGTAAAAATATGCAATATTTTCAATCAAATGGGCCTTAACCTCACTACCTACACATAACTACTTTTATAATCGTGAGCCCTGTCTAACTCATGCTTCCATATCTCTCAACCTGCTTTTCTACACATGCACATAGACGACACACATTTATACACGATATATATGTATACTACCAGTTTTCAGTTCAATGTATATAACTATATAATTTATATAATTATATTCCTGTGTATGTATACAAATATAAATCAAAGGTATGTGTATAGGTATGTATTTCATACGTTTATATAACTATATCATACAAATAATGTATGTGTATATAAATACATGACTATATACATACATACACAGAAATATACTTATTTAAACAAAAGGGACCTAAATAAACATAGTTCTCTAAGAATAAAACTAGTTATGTCTCACTGTTTCAATAAGAGTTTATAGTTTTCAACTGTATGTGCTTCTATAATTGTTATGAACAATTCCCATTTGTTGAATGTTAAGTTGTTTTAATTTTTTGCCATTATTAATGAAGCTCTAAAGAATACGGTGGGCAAGATTACTTGAAAAAGTCTCCTGAAGGAAAACGGTTAGGTATGCTAGGTTAAATGTACACAACTTATTTTTAAGTGCGTGGTTGATTTTTGAAGTATGCAGTAGAAATTTCCAGGACCCATGAAAGAAGGGTGGTACATGTGTGAGAGTTATAGCTATATTAGGAGTGGATTGAAGATCTTGATAGCTTAGAACAGAAGCTGGAAATCCTGTTTTTATGGAGCCAAGTGGCAAATATTTTAGGCTTTGTAGACCAAAGAGCAAAATTGAGGATATTATTTAGGTACTTAGGTAACCATTTAAAATGTTACCAGTTAAAATGTGAAAATTATTCATAGCTCACAGGCCATAGAAATAGGCATCTGTCTGGATTTGTAATACAGGCCATAGTTTAATGACACACCTGACATAGAGACTTGTTTATAAATGGCCATAACCACGTGAGAGGCTGGAGGTAAGACTCCATCCCTACTAGATGGGAAGTTAGAACTAAACCTATCTATCCCTAGTTTCACCTTCAATGAAAGGGTGTGCCAGGAGAAAAAAATATCTGCTGGCAAAGGGAGACTAAGACCAAATTCTCTTGGCCTCTGCTCTGGGTAGGAAACAGGTAGGAAATCTTGAGAATTCTGAACCCCAGATCTGTGTTCCCAGTGTTTGGGTTGCAAATTTATGTGCGGTCTTGCAAACAGAAGCTAAGAAATTAACTTAAAATGCTCCCAAATCGGTGGTATTCCAAACACAAAACTAAACCCTTTCTGGAGAGGTAGACCTTCAACACAGGCCTATAGCATTCCCACAGAGAAAGTTTAGCTAAACATGAGCTCATGATCTAAATTTACACAATAATGAAGAAATCAGCTAGAAGTGGAGAGAATCAGCAAAAAACAATCAATACCAGAATTATATTCCCAAGGCCATCCATCAGATGTTGGAATAATCAGGTGCAAGGCAGAAAATATACATAAAACTAGAACTGAAACAAGGAACAAGGATGTTTTAAAAGACTGGGTAGGATCTTTAAAACATTTTTCAAGTACATGTCATTGATAAAGCTAAAAACTCGAAGGTTGTGTAATACAGCAGATTAATCATGGAGAAGTGTGAATTTATGCTGTTTTTAAAAATATGGCAGGTCAGATTTTCTGCCTAATTATATAAGTAGATTTAGCTTTAAAAAATACACATTATTTTAAAGACTTATTGGCTGTAAAATAAGTTAAGGTTATTTCAAAGGGCTTCTCTCCAAAGAAAAGTGAGAAGTAGCAAAACACAGAAAGTCGAGGGGAAAAAATGTCAATATACACATTGTGGTAGGGTGAACTAAGCCTTAGGCTAGCAACAGTGTGGACGAGCTGACCCTTAGATACTTACAACTAATCTGGAATCTTCAAAAAGTTCAACTATTTATAACTAAAAAGATTTCTTAAAATTAATAACCAAGTGTTTTAATTGACATCAGAAGAGTAAAACAATAAACCCTGAGAACATAGAAAAATAGATAATAAATATATGAGCAGAACTTAATAAAACAGAAAAAAGTATAAAATTGAGGTGATTTAGTATGTCAAAAGAATATTCTTTGAAAAGATTTAAAAAACACACTTTGATTAAGCAAAACAAATACATAAGTAAATAATATACAGAAAGAATCAGGACAATGTTAGAGCAGAGAATATATGAAATGCCCGTAAATTTGAACATTTCTGTAAAGTGGACAATTTCCTAGCTCCTAAAGTTTACCAAAACTGACACAAGAGGAAATTTATAGCTGGAGTTCTTTCACCAGTAAAGGAATTATGTCAATAGTTTACAATCTTTCACCAAGAAAATACCAGACCCAGACAGATCATTTGGGAGGTGAATTCTATGGAACTTCTATTAAACAGATAACATCAATATGAACAAAGAAAAACTTCTAGAGATAGCGAAGGAAGAATTCTCCTTTATTCATCTTATGAAGTCTATAAAATCCTAATACTGAAAATAGATTAGGACTGTAAGGAAAAAGAAATTTACAGGTCAAATTTACTTGTAAATATAAAAGCAAAAATGTTAAACTATGATATTAGCTACCCAAGTTCACTAGAGTAAGAAAAAGCATGAGCAAGTTAGGTAATCCAATGAATGAAAAGGTAGTTTAATGTCAAGGATATATATCAATAGATTGAAAACACCACATTTTATTTCTTTCATCTGTCTCTTTAAAAAATGATAAGTACTTATATTGATCTCTCTTGTACTAGGCACTGTGCTAAGTCACTTACATATTTACTCCTTTAAACCTTCTATCATCCCTGCGGGAAAGTTCTATTTTGCTTCCATTTCTTAGCTAAGACTCTAACCCCCAGGAAAGTGAAGCAACATTTGTAAGTTTTTGTGGATGGTCAGTGATGGGACCAGTACAGGAACATCCAAAGTCTGTGCTTGGAAACAGTGCCCCATGTTGACACTCACATTACAGATGAAAGGAAAGGAACCATGCACTTACCATATAGATTAAGTCTCACATTACAGGTTAAAGGAAAGGAACCATGCACTTACATTATAGATTAATACCCCCATAACAGGTTAAAGGAAAAAGAAACATGTGCTTCCTCAAAAGTTGTAAAGAAAGCATATCCATTTCTTAATATATTTCCCAATTTCTTTTGCTTGTTTTCTGACCTTTGTAGTGCATTTTGCCATGAGGCAAATTTTATTTCTTATATAATTAAATGTATCCTTTTTTCTTTGTATCTGAGAAAGGTATTCCTCATGAATACTTTATTTCATGTCTTCCAGGTTTCTGATACTTTTACAGTTTCATTATTTTTTAACTTTTAACTACTTGCTGTATCTAGAATTTAGTAATGATAGCCATATTTTCCCACTTTTGTTGAATAATTTTTGCTACTGATCCAAAATGTGAATTTTATTTTAAACTCAATTCCTTTATGCTCTTGCATCTAATTTTAAGATGCTTCCTATTCCACTGGTTGTTTGCCTATCTAAAACAAAATGCTACCTTAGTTATAATGTAATTATAATATAATAAATGTAATTAGTAAACATAATACGATATATAATAAATAGCATATATAAAATAACAAAATATAATTTACCATATAACAAGGTCCAAGGAGAGCAATACTATACAATCACTTGAAATATCCCGCAAAAGATAGTTTATAAAATTCAATATTCATTTGTAATTTAAAAGAAAGAGTAAAATAGGGATTGATGAATGCTTCCAAAATAAGAAGAAATTATATGTCTACAAGAGAAAGAGGTAAATGATAAACTTTAGTAACACTGGCAATAAATGCAGGACAAGATGAGGATGCCTGATATAATGTTAAAGAAAAAGTATTATGTAACATTGTTTTTGCAGCACTGATGAGTTCAGTGAAAAGAGAATCTCATAGAAAAGAGTATCTCGTTCTTCTTAATGTCTGTACACTTGTCCATTGCATGAACATAACAGCTTATTTAGCCAATATGTTACTGATCTGCATCTGGATTTCTAGGTTTTCATGGAATTTTTTATTATGCACAATTGTTTCAAACACTAGGACTTCCTCTTATGTTCATATCTTTTGAAAGAAACAATATCTCCACAGATGATTTATCTGTGCTGGCTGCTAGCTGACTTTGGGTACTTCTCAGTTCTTCCCTTTACCTTCCTTGTCAATATGAAAACGGAAGGCAAGAAGGTCTCCTGTTTAGAGACTGTCAAGATAGATCTTGGTGATAAAGTCTTGGTGGTAAAGGCTAAAAGTATCAACCCAGAACAAACGTTTTTCCAGCTGTAACTATGTGTGATTCCCTTGGCTTGATTCCGTAGAGGATGTCAGACAAGACTGTAGAATCTGCCGTCAAAGTGCTTCCAGTAGGATGAGCTAAGTCAAGTATGGTGGCATATGTAATTCAAGACAAAATATAATGTCTCCTTTTCTCTCCTAGCAAAACTTGGTAGAGTGAATGTAGAAGTCACTGTATGCTTTGAATTAAAGGAACACAATAAATCTTGTTTTGGAAGGTAAGTATTCTGGTCTCTTTGTGGAGATGAATTGGAAATTGTCTAGAAGAAGGAAAATGAGGTTAACCAAAGTTAAACTCATAAATAATTGGGCATTAATTAAATATCTGTGGTCTATGTTTGTCTTTGATCATAATTTCTCCCAATTTATGGACCTCTTTGATACTTGATGAGTCCTTGTCAAAGATGCACTTAACAATGGTTATCACTTGTGTATTGGGTTTTGCCTGGGCCCTGAAGAAACTATCCTAAATTACCAGCTATGATTGTCACTTGATTTCCTCACAGAGAACAATCAGAACTCCTTGTCTTAAGTGGCTTGGAATGTGAAACTAGTTAGTCTCTTAGATATTGTTAGAGGACCCTACAGAGCCCATTGGTGAAAGTTTGGAAAACATGGGGCTTCTTAAAATTGATTCTTGTAGTGCTATAGGAAAGATCACTGAACCAAAAGGATAACGGTGTTTCTGGTTCTGTTGTTAGCGTTCTCCATGGAAACATTGCTGAAGCTTCTGGACTCAATTTCCTTCCCCATGTGTGAATGTCACTGAAAATATCCAACTCCATTCTATCCCCATATAACTTCAGGAACTAAGCAAAATGAAGACTCAAAATTCATTTCAAATAATGAAATGAATATATAACATAGAATGGAACTGGGAAAATACCTGGTTTAAATTCTGGAAAGTACCAACTATACAATTCTGGATAAGTTGCTTACTCTTGCTTAGTCTAATTTAATGCCCATCTCTCAGGATGTTATGATTAATTTAATATCTTTGTATAACACACAGTGTTATGTAATTTCTTCTTGTTTTTCTTGAGTAAATACATATCCTTAAGCAACTCACTGTAAACAATAGTTACTTACTTGCTTAAATTACTCTTATCTTCTATTATCACCTGAACTGTGTCCTGCTCAAGTTAATATGTGGAAGTCTTAACCCCCAATACCTCGTAATCTGACTGTATTTGGAGATAAGGCCCTTAAATAGGTAACTGAGGTCAAATGAGGTCAAATGGGTGGGCTCTAATTCAATATGACTGGTGTCCTTATAAAAAGAACATATTAGGACACAGACATGCACAGAGAGAAGACCATGTGAAGACCAAAGGAAAACATGGCATCTACAAACCAAGAAGAGATACCTCAGAAGAAATCAATCCTGTTGACACCTTATCTCAGATTTCTAGCCTCTACCCCCGTGAGTGAGTAAATTTCTGTTGTTTAACCTCCTCAGTCTCTGGGACTTTGTCATGGCAGCTCTAGGAAACTAATACAACTTTTTATGGCCTCCTTGTCTCAAGTTGAAAGTTCAATATTTGGCATCATAGCTAAGAAACAAAAATATCATCTACATTCCTTGTTGTAGTCTTTCTTCCCCATTCTCATCGCTAGTAATTTCCATATTTGGGTCTGTTTTCTGTATCTTGTAAACAGAGCGTTACACTCATTTCTTGTCTTACTGCTAATATACAATAAATGTGCAGATATCGAATAGATTTTGGAGAAGTGCAACATATAGTTGATACATGTGTGATATGTGTGTATTCATATAATTTATACTTTTTCTCTATTTTCTTCCTTTGGTGTGAGCTAAGATTCTCTGCTTTTGTGACTAGCGCTCCTGAATACTAATCCCTGAATTTAATTCACCAAAAATTGTCAAAAATAATAATCATATGGGGAAAGAGAGAGTGATAGAGGGAGAAGAACAAATAATCAGGCAAAGGCAGTACTGTGAATTATTAGGGTCTTATTAATAAGATTATGTTAGTCTAGAGGAAATGACCGTAAATACCATCAGTGAGCCCAGTTGGTCTTTACTGAGTGCTAGATACATCCCTGAGTTCTGTTCTTAGTCTCCAACTGTATGATGACTACTGTCTGGAAGTATTATCTGAACAACTAAAGTCACTTAATGGAAAAGGAATATGTCTTTAGAGAAGCAACAGTAATTTTTCTATCTGATTAAAAAGCAATGTTGACTGTCTGGAAACCTCAGTCATATTTGTAAGCAGAAAAGCATTGGCTATTCAAAGTGGATGATGTAAAGAGATGAGCAGAAACTTTGGCGATAGGTATACCTGGATTTAATTCTCACTTCTACCACTTGGCAGCTGGATAGCCTTAGGCAAGTTTCATACCTCCCTGAAATTCACTTAATTCAGTCTGTAAAATGGCATAATAACTTATTATAGCATCCTTTTAGGAATTTTAAATCAGTTATTGAAATAAAAGTACACACTATATAGACAAGTATGGATTCCTCAATAGGTGTTTGACCTTTCATTTCTCCAGTATCCCACCCCCATCAAATAAAGAAAAATACTTTTTAAAATTTACGAATATTTCATTATTCCAAAGTTAAAGCCCTAAAAATAAAAATAATCAAATGGCCTATGATCATACCATTAGAAGAACAAAAAAATAGGTGTTCATGAGAGTTCCAAATTAGAATACAAGTTTTCATTAGGCACCTGTTTATGTATGCTATTCGACTCTTTAAAATAAATAATTAAAGGGGGCCTCCCTGGTGGCGCAGTGGTTGAGAGTCCGCCTGCCGATGCAGGGGATACGGGTTCGTGCCCCGGTCTGGGAGGATCCCATATGCCGCGGAGCGGCTGGGCCCGTGAGCCATGGCCGCTGGGCCTGCGCATCCGGAGCCTGTGCTCCGCAACGGGAGAGGCCACAACAGTGAGAGGCCCGCATACCGCAAAAAAAAAAAAAAAAATAAAAATAAATAAATAAATAAATAATTAAATTTGAAAGACTTATTTCCTCACTTTTAAGACTTTATTAGTTTACAAATTACATATCGACCTATGCTAAATATTATACCGACCCATGCTAATGAATTCAGTACAGAAAACAAAAAACACTGCACTCAAGCAAACTACATATATATGTGTGTGTATATATATAACTTAAATGCATTTATATCCTAGCATGTCCCATAAAGCATTGTGGTAACTCACCGGAATACATACAATCAAATATAATGGCAAAAGCACTTAATATAAACAGGGCCAAGGAAACATAGACAGAAGATGAAGAAAAGATGAGGGAAATGTGAACAGGAGGAAGTGTAGTTAATCGAGTTGTATGTTTTGACCTTAAGAGTCTCTGTGTGAGGACTTCCCTGGTGGCACAGTGGTTGGGAATCTGCCTGCCAGTGCAGGGGACATGGGTTCGAGCCCTGGTCCGGGAAGATCCCACATGCCGCGGAGCAAATAAGCCCGTGTGCCACAACTACTGAGCCTGTGCTCTTGGGCCCATGAGCCACAACTACTGAAGCCCCAGCGCCTAGAGCCCGTGCTCCACAACAAGAGAAGCCACAGCAATGAGGAGCCCGCACACCACAATGAAGAGTAGCCCCCGCTCGCCCCAACTAGAGACAGCCTGTGTGCAGCAACAAAGACACAACATGGCCAAAAATAAATAATAAATAAATTTATTTTAAAAAAAGATTCTCCGTGGATAAAACAACATGTAAATAATTGGTTACAAAGCCACATTATTTGATGGTGCCAGACTGCACATTAACAGTCTGACACAAAGGGACAGCACAGGAAAACTATTCAAAGATAGAGATTTTTAACTATTTGCAGTTTGAAACCTTTTAGAGCACGTATAATGAGCTCGACACACATTTCAACACTCAACATGTTAATCACATGTTCAAAGTATGTCTCAAAGTCATTGGAAATAGCTGTTGTCTCTGTCCCTGATATCCAAAACTGATCTGTGATGTGTAAAACTCAGGAGGTATTGATATCCACTTTTTGACATCTGAACAGGAAACAAAGTTGTTTCGCAGTGATAATAAAGAATGAAGTAAATGCAAAAGGATACAAAAGACAAAGTACTGAGGGAATGTATTAACCGAACGAGTCAAACTAAATTCTGCTGAACTGGGGCCTACGATTGTACACACTCCATGGAAATACCCCAGCCTAAATACTGGCATAGGAGGAAGGGTACTGCGAAGCCCATCACAGTATAATCCTTTAAAATGTCCCTTTCAAGGTTGGCTCCACTCAACACTGAGTATAGGAAATCTTCCCATCAGGCAGAAACACTGGCTGCCCAATGATTGACCAAGAAATTAACACACTAATGAATAAATGATGCTAATTTATTTCTATCCCTGACAATGGGAAACAGCACACACTCTGTGTCAATAGTATGTCCTCCTTCCCACTTTTCTAAGTGGGAAATTATGTTTTTCCCTTCATTGCTTTATATCATCTGTGGCAGGCATGATGGGAAATGGCTATCAATGGTTCTGTTATTGATTTCTACCTTCATTTCACTGTGGCTAAAGAAGATACTTTGTATGATTTCAATTTCTTAAAAATGTATTGGTACTTGTATTGTGGCCTAACATATGGTCTTTCCCGGAGAGTGTTCCATGTGTACTTGAGAAAAATGTGTATCCTGCTGTTGTTGAGTGGAGTGATCTATATACGGCTGTTAGGTTTAGTTGGTTAAATGTGTTATTCAGTCCCTCTACCTCTCTACTGATCTTCTGTCTAGATGTGTTTTCCACTATTGAAAGCAAGGTATTGATCTCCAACTATTATTTTAGAACTATCTATTTCTTCCTTCAATTCTGTCAATGTTTGCTTCACATATTTGGGGGTTGTTTGGTACATATATGTTTATAGGTGTTCTATCTTCTTGATAGATTGAACTTGTTATCAACATATAGTGGCCTCCTTTTCCTCTTGTGATAGTTTTTGATTTAAAGTTTATTTTGTGATAGTAACATAGCCATCCCAGATCTATCTTCCTTCCTTCCTTCCTTCCTTCCTTTCTTTTTCTGTCTCTCTTTCCTTCTTTTTTGTTACTATTTGCATGGGATATTTTATTCTATGCTTTAACTTTCAAGCAACTTGTGTCTTTTGAAATCAAGTGAGTTTTTTGCGGACAGCATATACTTGGATTATGGTTGTTTTTAAAGTCCATTCTGCCAATGTTTATCTTTTCATTGGAGAGCTTAATCCACTTACTTTTTCAAAAATTACTGATGAGGAAGAACTTGATTCTCTCTATTTCCTGCTTGTTTTCTGTATGTCTTATGCATTTTTTGCCCCTCATTTACTCCATTACTGACTTCTGTGCTTAGCTGATTTTCTTGTGGTGAACTCTTGATTCCCTTTTCATTTCTTTTTGCATATGGTCTATTGATATTTTCTTTGTGGTTATCAAGAAGATGACATTTACCATTCTAAAGTTAAAACAATATAATTTCAATTGAAACCAACTTCAGTAGCACACAGAAACTCTGTTCCTCTACAGTTCCGTTCCTCCTCTTTATATTATTATTGTCACAAATTACACCTTTTTACTTTGTGAGCCCAATAACATGGATTTATGATTATTTTATACATTTGTTTTTTCAATCATGTAAGAAATAAAAAGTAGAGCTACAAGCCAATAACACAGTACTGGCTTTAGTATTTGCCCATGTATTTATCTTTACTGGAGATTTCTATTTCTTTCTACAGCTTCAAGATGCTGTCTAGTGTCCTTTCATTTCAACCTGAAGGTTCAATTTAGCATTTCTTATAGGGCAGTGGTAGGAAGTTGTAAAATAAATGCCCTCAGCCTTTGTTCATCTGGGAATGCGTTAATTTCTCCCTACGTTTTGAAACCAGTTTGGCCAAATATAGAATTCTTGGTGGACAATTTTTTTTCTTTCAGCACTTTAAATATGTCTGGCCTCTTGCTTCCGTGGTTTCATATAGGAAATTAGCTCTAATCTTTTTGAGGATCCCTGCTTTGTAACAAATTTCTTTTTTCTTTCTCCTTTGGGAGAAAAGATTCTTTCTGTGTCGTTTGGCTTCTGAGAGTTTGATTATACTGTTTTTTGCTGTGGGGTTCTTTGTGTTTCTCTTAGTCCTGAAATCAGCCAAAGATTTATAGCAACCAAACACATAGTGAACCAGGGAAGAGGCAATTTGAAAATGGCAGGAAAGCTTTGTGGCATTTTTACTTGCCCTTGCCCCATCCACTGTTAGTGTAGTGATGGTGTTAAAGTGGTGGAGTCTTAATGCAGTGATAGTCTTAAAGTAACAGCAGACCATTCCTAGTATGGGACCCTCAATCCTGCTTCAGGAGGGAGCAGAAGAGACCGTACTCTCAGATTATTATGTGTATCTGTTCTAACCTGTCTGGGAGCTACCTGAAGGACTGACACAAGATGCTTATCTCTGTCTTAGCTAACTTGGAACATAGTCTGGAAAAGCAGTGGTCAATGCTCAAAAAAAGTGCAAGGTGAACTAACAAAGCACAGATGGCTGGGGCAGAAGACTGTGCATTGAAATACAATAGACCACAGAAGATGCAGGAGCCAAAGTTGGGAGAGATTCTTTGGGAAATTAGAACCTACAAAAAGTACACATGTGTCCAGAGAAATTAGGAAAGCCACATGCATACTCGAGATAAGATGCATGTTCTGAAAACACCAGAGGAGTCTCTAAGCTTTTACCATGGGCTGAGCCCTGAACTTAATGCAGGTCAGCTAAATGTTGAAGGAGTGATCCAGCAGTCTGCACAATGGGCAGAGGTGTGTGGTTTTGGGTGTGCATGTGGATGTGCTTGTGTGTATTTATTTTTGTTTGTTTTAGGTGCAGGAATTCATCTCTGTCAAAACATTAGCTAAACATGAACTAAAGGAACAGAGACTTCAGTGCGTACATATGATAAGGAAAATAGTCATTGCAAAAATAGTTTGGAAAGGTCCCTAAACAAACAGACTACTACAGCCTCCAACAATCAAAAGCCCAGGAAACCCTGGGAAAGTGGGAGAATCTGATTTCCATAGATACCACATTATAGTATTTGAAAGACAAATTTTCAACCAAAAAAATCACAAGGTATACAAAGACATGGAAAAGTATGGTCCATTTAAGAAAACAAATTAATTGATGAAACCATCCCTAAGGAAGCCCAGACATTTCTCCACTGCATATTCTGGCCTCCTTTGTCATAGATTCATTGACCATAAGTGCATGGGTTTCTTTCTGCGCTCTCTATTCTGTTCCAGTGATCGATGTTTTTGTGCCAGTACCATACTGTTTTGATTACTGTAGGTTTGTAGCACAGTCTGAAGCCAGGGAGCATGATTCCTCCAGTTGTGTTCTTCTTTCTCAGGACTGTTTTAACTATTCAGGATCTTTTGTGTTTCCATACAAACTTTAAAATTATTTGTTCTAGGTCTGTGGAACATGCCCTTGATATGTTGATACAGACTGAATTGAATCCGTCGATTTCCTTGGGTATGATGGTCACTTTAACAATATTAATTCTTCCAATCCGTGACCATGGTATATCTTTCCAGCTGTTTGTGTCATCTTTAATTTCTTGTATCAGTGTCATATAGTTCCCTGGGTACAGGTCTTTTACCTCCTTAGGCAGATTTATTCTTCTGTATTTTATTCTTTTTTTACGCGATTGTAAATGGGATTGTTTCCTTAATTTCTCTTTCTGATAGTTCACTGTTAGTGTATAGAAATACAGTAGATTTCTAGATATAAATTTTGTATCCTGCAAATTTACCAAGTTCATTTTTGAGCTCTAATAATTTTTGGATGGTGTCTTTCAGATTTTCTATGTATCATGCCATCTGCAAACAGTGACAGTTTTACTTTTTCCTTTCCATTTTGGAGTCCTTTTATTTATTGACTTTTCTTGTCTGATTGCTGTGGCTAGGACTTCCAAAAGCACCTTCAATAAAAGTGGTGAGAGTGGGCATCCTTGTCTTGTTCGTGAACTTAGGGGAAATGCTTTCAGCTTTTCACCATTGAGTATGTTAGCTATGAGCTTGTCGTATATGGCCTTTATTATGTTGAGGTATGTTCCCTCTATGCCCACTTTCTGGAGAGTGTTTACCATGAATGGATATTGAATTTTTTTCAAAAGCTTTTTCTTCATCTATTGAGATGATCATATGGTTTTTAGTCTTCAATTTGTTACTGTGATGATAAGAGACCTAAGAGAGCTACAGAGGCTAAGTGACCTTTCCTTCCCTGAATGGGTAGGTATCCTTGTTCTGCCTTCTAATTGAGTTAGTATCTGCGTAAAGAACTGCCAGGTGTCATTAATACAATACAATACACTGTTGTGGCAATATAGAAATGAATTTGCCTAAATCATTTGGCTTTTCTAAATTATAGTCAATGAATATACTGAATGAATACTTCAACTTAAGGAAATGTTCTTAAAAATATATTAATGTAGGCACTTCAGCGGAGAATTGAAAACAAAACAAATAATTCAGGTAAAATTAAAGTACACTCAGTTGTATCCAGTTTCCTCTTGTAAATCTCTCTTTTTCATTTGAGTGGACAGTCACTGGAGAATATCTGACTTGGGGCTAAGGAAATCTAAGCCTTCTTGGCCACACTGTATTCCCTTATGTCGTTTAATAAAGACACCAGTTGGGTTGCTGAAAAAATAGTGGGAAAAATCAATGCCTCACATCCAAAGGGCAGCTCTTGAAAATATGTGGATTGTTGTAGTCATTTTGCTCTTCTGGCCTCAGAAGTTCTAATCTTAACCTTAGCCCCTCATGCAGAGAGACTTTTGAAACCAATTCGCACATTACTCATTATGTGACTGTTGAATAAGAGAAACCCAGCTCTTTTCCTGTGCTTTCCACCAGTTATCTTCTTCAAAACTTTGTTTGGATTGTTATACTTTAATCTTGCCTGGCAAGGGACTTATGGGAAGGTTGTTATTGTTTGAAAGTTTGGTGCCAGTATCTGCAAAGAAAGAAGGAAAGGTGTGTTTATCAAACATCCCAATAGTGAAGGTGTGTGAAAGCAACTTTTGAAAAAGTGAATCTGTCAGAGTTTAGCCATATTATTACATTTTATATTATTCATTGAACATAAATAATTATCAGTGAATCCTTTCTAGATTTTCTAGTTTCCCAAAGTTCCCTGTATTCACATTCTAAGGTGAAAAATGGTATTTTAAGTCGCTGCTCTCCACCTTATATTATGTATAATCACTCCTCATGACCTCTTCCTTCAAAGAAACGTGATCCTGAGAAGTGTCCTTTGTTTGTCTTTGTGGAATAAGTGATGGGGATGCATCCTGGAGACCTGTGAGATGTTTAAATTGTGGCCTAATGAAACTAGGATGGAGAGTTCTGGAAAGATGTGGAAAGATGGCTGGTAGAGTGTGGCCAGATGTGGGAGAAGAGACGCATACAGAGAGAGGGAGAGGAAATTTTCAGAGGGAGATAAACAAATAATTCAATAAGTTTTGTTGTGTGGTGTGGGATGCAAGCCTTTCTCTCCCCCTTTCCTTCACAATCTCTTTGTTAAAGACTGTGTTTTTCATTAGTTTTACTAAGATAGGATTTGCCGTTTTCTTTGGATACTGAGAATGGACCCATGGAAACAGTTACATTTGGGTTATCTCTGACTATCTTTAATGAAGAACATAAATATTGGCCACACTATCTATGCACATGCTATCACCATGCCTTTTTTGTTCTCTGTTCATATATCTAAGTCCTCTTCTTTGAGGTCAATCTCAAATCTCATCTGAAATGTACATTTATTGATAGATTCAACCCATAATGAACTGTCCCTTCTTTGTGCTCCTTAGGCTCTGATTATTTATAAAAACTCATTTTTGAACTTAGACACTGTCCAATATGATATATTAGTTGTTTCATCCGTATATGTTATATCCTCAACACAGTTATAAGCTTTTGTGGGGCTGGGATCATACATTCTGTAATTTTTCTCAGTACTTACACTTACTTTGATAGAAAGTGCATTCATTCATCTAAACATCATTTATTGAGTGTTAATTAAATGTCTCAACTCAGTCAATATTGTTTGAATGAATGCATGCATGAATGAGGGAGTATGCAATAGGTAGCCTAATGTACCGCCTGATGTGAAAAAACCAAAAGCATAAACACAAAACAAAGCCGAAAAGTGGCCCAGGACTTTCTGTAAAATATCCTGCTTTTGTTGGATGAGGCCATGAAAATCAAAATGCTCCTGAAAGGTCTTAAGAGCTGACCAAGAATAGTAAACAATTGAAATTCTCTCAGGCTTATTCAACCCTATCACTGGACACATTTATACCTCTCAGGAATGTTATTAAAAGAAGAGATTAATAAAGCTTTTATAGATGAGTCGATAAATCTCTAAACATTTAAATCTTCATTTCCTCCTAGGTTTCTCTAGTTTGGGTTTCCAAAAGATTTCAAGAAACCACAAGATAATTAAAAAATTAGACATTATCTTTCTTACCTTCATGTTTCTTGATGGTAAACACATTTTATTTTCTCCATAGTGCTGCCCAATTTCCACCAGTACAGTTCTTAAGTGAATTTTGCTCTGGATGGTGGGATATATAAGATGTAAATGAATTGTTTGTATATGTTTTAGAATTCTTCAAAAGGGCCTGGCCATGGGAATGCATTGAATCTTACTTAAATAAGTAAAGTAACTTCCTCAGAATTATTATTTTGTTCTGGTTAGGATACTCTCTGCCCTGGTTTGTTAAAATTTCCCTCTAGAGTGGTTTTAATTTTGTTTCTGATAGGGTCCTAGGATTTATTGCCACACCCATCCTGCATCTGGTTTTCTTTGAATTACTCTCCTTGCAGTTTCTGATTCATACAGGGCCTTACAGGTGAGTGACAACCTGGCCATCACAACTCTGGGAAGGACAGGCCTACTTTTCAGAGGTGTTGATGTTTTCTGTACCTGAAGGATTTCAAGAAATATCAATCTTCCTCACCACCTCCCTTGGCCCTCTTAATGGACTAAGCAGTTCCTCATGAAAGTTCTGTAGGATATCTGTACTAACTTCTCCATATTGTTCCATCCTGAGTCTAAATTCCTGGCCTCAAGGTAATGTTAGATTTCTAGCTCCAGCCCCTATGTACATAAGGCCTATACTAAGGAACGGAAACCATACACATCAGTCTGCTCTTATTTCTCTGGATTTAATTTCTCTGTTACTTTCTGAAACATGCAGGTGTTCCTTTCTTTCTTTTAATCTCAGCTATGTGCTTTTAACATTTTCAAAACTGACCCAGAATTTACATGTGTCTCCAGTAAGAGTACATTAAATTGAGCTTAGTCTGCTCTTCTACTGGCATATTTGAGATCCAAATAATTTGCTACTTAACTGGATTCAGTTACCTGTATATTTCAGGCACCTAAAACTCACCATGTTCCAAATTTCCCCCTTTATAGTTAGTAATTTTCTTGGGAATCTGGAAAACATTAGATGGAATAAAGTTAGTGAGTGGCCCAGGATTGCCTGAAATTTTGTTTGTCAGAGTGGCCAGGGAAAGTTAAGCAAAGAAGAAAACCAAATGAAAAACAGAATCACATTATTATGGCTGAGACAAGATTCCATGCAGAACTCTCTGTAGAGCTGGGTTGGGTCATAACTTATGCCAGAGCTCTAGGTGGGGTTGACACCATCTCATGCCAAGCTCTCAGTTCTGGGCTGACGTCATCTCTGGTCCACTCTATGGAGTGGAAACTTTGGAGGAATGGCCAATGTGTTCCACAGTGTAGGAAGAGGGAAACTGTGAACGTTACTTTCTAAATTGTGGAGGAACTAACCACTGTAAATGTGCCTTGAACTATGGTGTTTAATTTGACCAGTCAGATCAATGACTTTCCCCTTGAATGAAATGCTGCTACGTATATGAGCAGAAAAACAAAACTGGTATAAGGAATAGATAGCTAGTGGGAAGCAGCCACATAGCCCAGGAAGATCAGCTCTGTGCTTTGTGACCACCTAGAGGGGTGACATAGGGAGGGTGGGAGGGAGGGAGATGCAAAAGGGAAGAGATATGGGGACATATGTATATGTATAACTGATTTACTTTGTTTTAAAGTGGAAACTAATGCACCATTGTAAAGCAATTATACTCCAATAAAGATGTTTTTAAAAAAAAACTAGTATAAGGAGATGGAGAGACTGGGAGTCTTATTTTCCCAGCAATTAACTTTTCCTCGACCATGACCTTCCCTTTGAGTCTCCTAGACATTGGGGATGATCGCAACCCCTTGGGTTGGGTGATGGCAACCCCATCTTCACTAGAACCTCTATAGTTAACTTTGATTTTTCCCACTCCGTCTATCCATCCCATGTATGCAGTCAGACATTTGATCTTGGACTTTTACTGACAAAATATCCTTGAATATAACCATTTCTTTTCACTGCCACTGCTACTGCTTTTGTCACTGCCTTAACTAGGGCTTTATCTTTAAGTTCTTTATATAAATATATAAATATCTATATATAAATAAAATATACAAATAAATAAAATGTAATATTAATTCTGATGATTTTAAAGTCTTTTCTTGATAAAGACTTTTCCTGATAAATATACACAATATCTTATATAAATATTTGTGTATTATCTGTTCTTTTCTTAGAATTTTAGTCATATGATTCTATCTCTTGGTATGTCTAGAACTTTTTGATTGAATGCTGACTATTTTATTTGGCTTTTTAAATTTTTCTCAGTGGAAATGTTGTTTTGCTTCAAAATATTTTACTTTACCTGGAAGTAGCTAATCTTCAAATTACAATTTTTTTAATGCTTTCAAATATCAATACTATAGGTGTCACAAAATCTAGAAAAATGACATTTGAAAATTAACTACTGCCAGATGTGTCTCTATAAAACTTTTTCCCCACTCTTGTAGCTATATATTCTTTAACTGCCTCCTCATATGACAGTTTATGTGTTTTAGAAATAAAATTTTAAGAAATAAACTTTGTAGTTTATAGACATAGATTTCTTTTCACATGGTTGATTAGAGTTTGCTTTTAGTTATTAATAGTTTAGAAAAGTTTATTTCAGCGTCACAATTTATTATTGATAATGTCGCATTAATGTTCAATGTTAACTTTGAGAAAACCTCTATGGATTACTTCCTCATAAGTATTTACTATTATAAATGCATTACTGATTTCAGTACTGCTATAGGTTTGTGCATTACAGGAATTCTGATAAAATACTCATTGACACCATTCCATTACACACATTATTGATGGGGTATATTCTTTTATTTCTTTCTTTATTTATTTTTGACTGTGTTGTGTCTTCGTTGCTGTGCGCAGGCTTTCTCTAGTTGCAGCGACCGGGGGATACTCTTTGTTGCGGTGTGCAGCCTTCTTATTGCGGTGGCTTCTCTTGTTGCAAAGCACAGGCTCTAGGCACACAAGCTTCAGTAGTTGTGGCTCGCAGGCTCAGTAGTTGTGGCTCACGGGCTCTAGAGCAAAGGCTCTATAGTCGTGGCACACGGTCTTAGTTGCTCTGCACCATGTGGGATCTTCCCGGACCAGGGCTCGAACCCGTGTCCCCTGCATTGGCAGGTGGCTTCCTAACCACTGTGCCATCAGGGAAGCCCCTGGAGTATATTGGGTTTTTTTTTTTTTTTGCAGTATGCTGGCCTCTCACTGTTGTGGCCTCTCCCCGTTGTGGGGCAAAGGCTCCGGACATGCAGGCTCAGTGGCCATGGCTCACGGGCCTAGCCGCTACGTGGCATTTGGGATCTTCCCAGACTGGGGCACGAACCCATGTCCCCTGCATCGGCAGGCAGACTCTCAACCACTGCACCACCAGGGAAGCCCTGGAGTATATTCTTGACAGAAGGAAATTTCCGTTTTGACTAAGCATTGAAGAAAACTGAATCTTTGACTTATCTTTCACATGCCTGATGATTGAAATAATTTTCCACAGAATAACTTCTGGTTTTATACTTTTCAGTTCTTTTTTCTTCTTCACACGCACATGCTTTGAGAGCTGTGAAGTGCAAGACATGGCTATATTGTAAGGTGGTTTTTGTCCTTATGCTTCTGTGTCTTGTGCTAGTTAAGTCAGTAGAGTAGTCAGTAAGAGTACTGAAAGTTATTCCTGTAATGGGATATTATATAGTCAATTACATATGGTGGTGTCTGAAAATCACATAATAGCCTCACTTAAAACATCTCCTTATCCAGATTTCAAAAAAGCCTGTGACCAATCCAATATGATCCAACATAGCAGAATATGATAGAAGGAAAATTGACAAAGAAATAGACGCTGGACTTACCTGATGGAAATTAAAATATCTCACTTTTGACAATTTTGCAAAAACCTATAATTACATGAACTAATTTCTAGGGTTCTTCGTAGGACCTCAAAAGGAACCCATAGAGTTGTGGAACAACAATAGTAGCTACTGTGATGAGAAGCCCGGGCACTGCAACAAAGAGTAGCCCCCGCTCACCACAACTAGAGGAAGCCTGCACGCAGCACTGAAGACCCAACGCAGCCAAGATAAAAATAAATAAATAAAAATAAATAAATTTATCTTTTAAAAAGTAATACTCAGGTTTGAGGCATGAGAAATTTGATGAGGAGAAATTAGCTAATGTTTGCAGAACTTTTAAAATATCAAACTCAGTCTCTAAGATTTTAGCATTCTATACAACATCGGTTACTTATTAGTGGTTTGGGAAGGCCAATTTAAAATTTTCTCATCTTACTGTATTGAAATTCACGACCCTAATGTTTTCCACGTTGACTATATGAATGATGAAGAAAAGTCAATCATGTATTTCATTTCCAACTGGACAGAAAACAATATTTTAAAAAGTGTTTGGCCTACTGACTTTTGATTTCTTCTAAGGCAAATGGATAGGTAATTTTTATTCCCTGATTGGGAGAAAAATGGTGGAAGAGGGCAGGGTTAAGGATTAAGATTTCAAGAGCATGAGAGGTAGATGGCCAACCATAGTTCCTAAGGTTCGGTGCCTGTAACTGTTGCCGCTGCTTAAGCGTGCCAAAGCAGTGGTACGGCTGCTGCGCTCGTGTTTGCTACCACTAGAAACATTCTTGCCAGTAGTGGCGGCAGCGGGACTCAATTACTCCCTTTTTTCACTCTCTCCAGAAGCTCCAGATGGCGTCTTCCGTGGGCAACGTGGCCGACAGCACAGAACCAACGAAACGTATGCTTTCCTTCCAAGGGTTAGCTGAGCTGGCACATCGAGAATATCAGGCAGGAGATTTTGAGACAGCTGAGAGACACTGCATGCAGCTCTGGAGACAAGAGCCAGGCAATACTGGTGTACTTTTATTACTTTCATCTATACACTTCCAGTGTCGAAGGCTGGACAGATCTGCCCACTTTAGTACTCTGGCAATTAAACAGAACCCTCTTCTGGCAGAAGCCTATTCGAATTTGGGGAATGTGTACAAGGAAAGAGGGCAGTTGCAGGAAGCAACTGAGCATTACCGGCATGCATTGCGTCTCAAACCAGATTTCATCGATGGTTATATTAACCTGGCAGCCGCTTTGGTAGCAGCAGGCGACATGGAAGGGGCAGTACAAGCTTACGTCTCTGCTCTTCTTGGTACTGTGTTCGCAGTGACCTGGGGAACCTGCTCAAAGCCCTGGGTGGCTTAGAAGAAGCCAAGGCATGTTATTTGAAAGCAACTGAGGTGCAACCGAACTTTGCAGTAGCTTGGAGTAATCTTGGCTGTGTTTTCAATGCACAAGGGGAGATTTGGCTTGCAATTCATCACTTTGAAAAGGCTGTCACCCTTGACCCCAATTTTCTGGATGCTTATATCAATTTAGGAAATGTCTTCAACGAGGCACGGATTTTTGACCGAGCTGTGGCAGCTTACCTTCGTGCCCTAAGCTTGAGTCCAAATCATGCAGTGGTACATGGCAACCTGGCTTGTGTATACTATGAGCAAGGCCTGATGGATCTGGCAATAGACACCTACAGGCGAGCTATTGAATTGCAACCACATTTCCCTGATGCTTACTGCAACCTAGCCAACCCTCTCAAAGAGAAGGGCAGTGTTGCTGAAGCAGAAGATTGTTATCATACAGCTCTCCGGCTGTGTCCCACCCATGCAGACTCTCTGAATAACCTAGCCAATATCAAAGGAGAACAGGGAAACAGTGAAGAGGCAGTTCGCTTGTATCGTAAAGCATTAGAGCTCTGCCCAGACTTTGCTGATGCCCATTCAAATTTAACAAGTGTATTGAAGCAGCAGGGAAAACTGCACGAAGCTCTGATGCATTATAAGGAGGCTATCCGAATCAGTCCTACCTTTGCTGATGCGTACTGTTATATGGGAAACACTCTATGGGAGATGCAGGATGTTCAGGGAGCCTTGCAGTGTTATACTCGTGCCGTTCAGATCAACCCTGCATTTGCGGATGCCCACAGCAATCTGGCTTCCATTCACCAGGATTCAGGGAATATTCCAGAAGCAATTGCTTCTTATCGCACTGTTCTGAAGCTTCAACCTGATTTTCCTGACGCTTATTGTAATTTGGCTCATTGCCTGCAGGTTGTCTGTGATTGGACAGACTATGATGAGCGAATGAAGAAGTTGGTCAGCATTGTGGCTGACCAGTTGGAGAAGAATAGGTTGCCTTCTGTGCAGCCTCATCATAGTATGCTCTATCCTCTTCCTCATGGCTTCAGGAAGGCTATTGCTGAGAGGCATGGGAACCTCTGCTTGGCTAATATAAGTGTCCTTCATAAACCACCGTATGAACATCCAAAAGACTTGAAGCTCAGTGATGGTCGACTGCGTGTAGGATACGTGAGTTCTGACTTTGGGAATCATCCTACTTCTCACCTTATGCAGTCTATTCCAGGCATGCACAATTCTGATAAATTTGAGATATTCTGTTATGCCCTGAGCCCACATGATGGCACAAACTTCCGAGCGAAGGTGATGGCAGAAGCCAATCATTTCACTGATCTTTCTCAGATTCCATGCAATGGGAAAGCAGCCGATCGCATCCATCAAGATGGTATACACATCCTTGTAAATATGAATGGTTATACCAGGGGTGCTCGAAATGAACTCTTTGCTCTCAGGCCAGCTCCTATTCAGGCAATGTGGCTGGGTTACCCTGGGACTAGTGGCGCGCTTTTCATGGATTATATCATCACTGATCAGGAAACGTCACCTGCTGAAGTTGCTGAGCAGTATTCTGAGAAACTGGCTTATATGCCCCATACATTCTTTATTGGTGATCATGCTAATATGTTCCCTCACCTGAAGAAAAAAGCCGTCATCGATTTTAAGTCCAATGGGCACCTTTATGACAATCGGATTGTGCTGAATGGCATCGACCTCCAAGCATTTCTTGATAGTCTATCAGATGTGCAAATAGTCAAGATGAAATGTCCTGATGGAGAAGACAACGCAGACAGCAGTAATACAGCTCTTAATATGCCTGTCATTCCTATGAATACTGTTGCAGAAGCAGTTATTGAAATGATTAACAGAAGACAAATTCAGATTACAATGAATAGATTCAGTATTAGCAATGGACTGGCAACTACCCTGATCAACAATAAGGCTGCCACTGGAGAGGAGGTTCCCCGTACCATTATTGCAACCACATGTTCTCAGTACGGGTTACCGGAAGATGCCATTGTGTACTGTAACTTTAATCAGTTATACAAAATTGACCCACCTACTTTGCAGATGTGGGCAAATATTCTGAAGCGTGTTCCCAATAGTGTACTGTGGCTGTTGCGTTTTCCAGCAGCAGGAGAAGCTAATATTCAACAGTACACACAAAATGTGGGCCTTCCCCTGAACCGTATCATTTTTTCCGCTGTTGCTCCTAAAGAGGAACATGTTCGGAGAGGCCAGCTGGCTGATGTCTGCTTGGACACTCCACTCTGTAATGGCCACACCACAGGGATGGATGTCCTTTGGGCAGGGACCCCCATGGTGACTATGCCAGGAGAGACTCTTGCTTCCCGAGTTGCAGGTTCCCAGCTCACTTGTTTAGGCTGTCTTGAGCTGATTGCTAAAAATAGGCAAGAATATGAAGAGATAGCTGTGAAACTGGGAACTGATCTCGAATACCTGGAGAAAATTCGTGGCAAAGTCTGGAAGCAGAGAACATCTAGCCCTCTGTTCAACACCAAACAATACACAATGGAACTAGAGCGGCTCTATCTACACATGTGGGAGCATTATGCAGCTGGCAACAAACCTGATCACATGATTAAGCCTGTTGAAGTCACTGAGTCGGCCTAAATAATGACTGTGTGCCCAGGAGAATTACCCCTGTAGCTGAGCCTCAACCTTCTGGGGGAAAGGGAACTACTTTTTCCATATCATGGTGCAGATGGGTGACAGACAATGATAAGAAATAGCACAGCCAGACTTGCTTCCTGCATGATCACGATAGGGAGAGACCCAAGAGATGCGAAACTGCTGTTCCACAAGGAGTCTCCATCGAATTTTGCAGCAGCCAGGTGTCTGGAGGGTCTGGAAGGTAAGTCTGGAAGGTCTGATCCCCCTTGGTCTCCCAGGGGATGGATGGTTAGTGTGGAAGGGAGATAGAGATTGCCCAGCCGTTTTGTGATTATCACGGATTGATTGAGTCTTCTGAATTAATTTTTTTCTTTATATTTTGGGTATTGGAGCTTTTAAAAATGTTTGGTTTCAGGTATTTTTATTCATGTGAAGTGTATATGATTCTCTTGAGATAAGGTTTTAAGCTAAAATATTCCTTGTTTTAGTTTCTGAACTCTACAGATAAATGGGAACTTTGCTGGTGTAGTCTTTTTATAGGTTTTATAAACCACTTGAGCCTCTATCAGTCACTTTAGTGTCTGACATAACGTTTGGAACTCTCAGTGCTTTGTTGGTCTGTAGATGATGGCTTCAATTCTTTTTCTGGTCCGTTTCCTTCTTCCCTTCCCCCCACTTTAAAAATTCTCCTGTAACTTGCCTAACAAAATACCAAGTGTGATTCACAACCTCCCAGAGTGTTTCTCTTCAACACATCATCTGGTGCCAAATGAAGATTCTTAGGAGTGCTTATTAATTATGAAGGGCAGAGTTGTGGTACTGTCACTGACGATAATAATAATGGATTTTTGGCCTAGAGTTTTGACCTATTTCACCAGTGTTTTACCATTGACTGCCCCTCTATGCTGCTTCCAAAAGTGATAGTGTGTGATAAGATTTTTACTTTCATTTCTAAAGTTTGGTTTTTTTAGGTGAGTCCTGTTCTTCCTTTTTCTTTCAGCAGAAATGAAATCCCAGGTAAGTATAAGTATTCAAATATTTGATCAGTAAGTCACAGTTATCTCCAGTACATTAAATGACTTTCATCAAAAAACATGTTATAGGTAAAAAGCTCTGAAGGACCAGCTATGTATATGATAATTATGTTTCAGGCCTTCTAGGGTATTATATATAATAACTTGTCTTCTGGTCGTGGTCTTGAAGTCTTTATGGATTCAGCCTCAGTAGTAGCGAACTGCACTGCTACTTGGTTTGGAGTACAAATTAGACTTTAGCCCTCCTGGAGGTTGAGTTTTTGGTATTGAAAACCATAGGAATGAAATTATTGTATTTCATCAAAGGATCGAGGGCTTGAGGCTTAAACAAGCCAACATATGTGTGGGAAGCAGTCAGCCTTGAGAGCAGGCTACGGACATGCCAGGCATGCCGCTGCTGCTCGAAGGCACTGTCCCTACTTGTTCCCCTCCTTGTTCCATTCCACGGGAGATAAATCACCAGGGCCCAGAAATCAGAAAGAATGGAAAATGAGACAAGCAAATCTGTCTCCACCCTGCACGTGCAGGTTATTTTGGATGATTCTGGGTTTATGGGTTTTCTCCCAGGGAAGTTAACCTTGAGCCGAGACAGTCATTAGATAATGTAAACCACCGTCTGGCAACCTTCCCTTTTCTAGTCTATATAATCTGCAACTGTAGCATAATAAAACTTGCCTTGCAACCATCACTTGTCTTGGTCCTTCTGACCCCATTCGTCGGTGCTACTTCAGTTCCTTACCCCGTCCCTTCTGACCCTGGGCGGTGAAATCCTCTTTCTGAGGCTGGTCCGTGGCAAGTGGCGCCCGAACAGGGACCTGAAGCGTGAAGCCAATGAAAAGAAAAAGAAAGTTCAGGTAAGAGAACGCTTATGCAAAATATGTGTGGACACGAGTAAAAGTGAAACTAATAGAGGCATAAGGCAACAGTCAGAAGTAAAATAAGATGGGGCCAAAGGGCTCAAAGGAGCATGAATTATTTGCTCTGGTTTTACTTTTGATGCTTCAAGCTCGGGGTAATAAAGTTTCTACCTCACAGTTGACTGAATTTTTGCAGCATATCCATGATGTATCTCCCTGGTTTCCTGATGGCGGCTCTGTGACATAGAAATCTGGCAGAAAGTTGGAGAAGATTTAAAAAATTATTATGAGTCTCGAGGGCCTACTCATACTGCCGTTGTTACATTTAGTTTGTGGAACCTGATAAAAATATGTTTAGGTTCTTCTCATGATAGTGTTGATTTGAATGTAAAGTCAGAAAAACATAAGCCTCTGACAGAAGAAAAGCCTGTATTATCAGCTACTGTGTCGCCACTTCCTAAACCGAAAGAGCTAATTAATTTAAGTATTTCAGATGAAGAGGAACATTTTGACTTAACAGATGAGGCTTTTAAACATAAAAGAGAGAAATATCCTGAGGATGATTTTCTAATGGCTATAATAGATAAGTCAGTGCAAAAGCTGCAGATTAGTAAGGACTGTCTTCCTCAAAATTCTCCATCTGTAAAAATGCTCAGTCCCTTGCAACGTGCTGTACAAGCAGCAATAAAACGAGGAGAAGATCCTATTTTCTGTTGTCCTGTCACGGAAAGACCTGATCCTAATAATCCTCAACAGGCTATTAGGGAGCATCAGGCTCTTCCTTTTAAAGTTTTGAAAGATTTAAAATCTGCTTGTGCTCAATATGGGCCCACTGCTCCTTTTACTACTGCTATGGTTGACACTATTACAGGAGAAGCTCTTCCCCCTGCTGATTGGCAGTCTATTGCACGAGCTTGTTTAAATGGTGGAGATTATTTAATATGGAAGTTTGATTTTTATGAACGGGCTGCTGAACAAGCAGAAAAGAATGCTACCCATGGTATTCCAGTTGATTATCATATGCTGATTGGGGAAGGACCATATATTTCTTTACAAGATCGATTAACTTATCCCTTTGTTGCTTATCCTCAAATAAATCATTTGGCATTACAAGCCTGGAGGAAGTTATCTTCTACACACAAAACTGAGGATCTTTCAAAAATTAGACAGGGCGGGCCTCCCTGGTGGCGCGGTGGTTGAGAGTCCGCCTGCCGATGCAGGGGATACGGGTTCGTGCCCCGGTCTGGGAGGATCCCATATGCCGCGGAGCGGCTGGGCCCGTGAGCCATGGCCGCTGGGCCTGCGCGTCCGGAGCCTGTGCTCCGCAACGGGAGAGACCACAACAGTGAGAGGCCCGCATACCGCAAAAAGAAAAAAAAAAAAAAAAAAAAAAATTAGACAGGGACCTGATGAACCATATGCTGATTTTGTAGATAGATTGTTACAGCCGGTGGGGAGACTCATTGTGGATGGACTCACTGGTACAATTGTAGTTAAGCAACTTGCTTTTGAAAACGCTAATAATGCATGTCAGGCTGCGATTCGACCTTGGAGAAAACGGGGAACATTGGAGGATTATATTCGCCTTTGTGCAGACATTGGGCCTGCTTATATACAGGGTGCTGCTATGGCTGCAGCATTAACTAAAGTGGGGTTTAAAAACAATCCAAAGAGAACAAAGACTAGTTTTAAATGCGGAAAGGCAGGTCATTTTGCTGGAGAATGTAGATCTTTTCACTGTAACCCTGGTCCTTCCTTCCCTACTCAAAACCCTCCAGATGGTCAGAAGATCCCTGGTTTATGCCCTAAATGCAATAGGGGAAAACGTTGGGCACGAGATTGTCGCTCAGTGGCCCACAAGGATGGAACACCACTGTCGGGAAACTCCTCCCGGGGCCTTCCCCGGCCCCAACAGATAATAGGGGCAATGTCTGTGTATCCTCCTCAAACTATCAATCAGACATTAACCAAAATCAAAAACATACCATACATTTGCTCTCCAGAGAAACAGCAGGAAGTGCAGGACTGGACCACAGTACCTCTGCCTGATATGTATTAACTCCTGAAATGGGTCCTCAGGCCCTCTCTACGGGCATCTATGGACCTTTACCCAAGGGTTTGATGGGACTATTATTGGGAAGAAGTAGTGTCACCATGAAGGGTTTAACTATTATGCCAGGAGTCATAGATTGTGACTACGAAGGAGAAATAAAAATCATGGCACAAACTATTAAAAATATAATAATGATTTCTCCTGGGGATAAAATTGCACAATTGCTACTTTTGCCCTTTGTACCTCATGGACAAATTTTACAACATCAAAAGAGAGACACAAAGGCTTTTGGATCATCTAATGCTGCCTACTGGATTCAGAAGGTAGGGAAAGAACGTCCAGAAAGGAAATGAACCATTAATGGAAAGGTTTTTTCAGGTTTGTTAGACACTGGAGCTGATGTCTCTGTTATGACACAGATTCACTGGCATAAACATTGGCCCGTTAGTCCTACTATTACAGAACTTCAAGGAATAGGACAGAGTTCTTCTCCTATGCAAAGTAGTCAGTTATTATTATGGCAAGATAGTGAGGGCCATTCAGGATACTTCCAGCCTTATGTTTTGCCTAGGCTGCCTTTAAACCTCTGGGGCCGAGATATATTAAAAGAAATGGGAGTATTACTTTATAGTCCAAATTCTCAAATCTCTAATATGATGTTGGATCAAGGATTTCTTCCCACAAAAGGGCTGGGAACAAATCAACAAGGAACTGTCTATCCTATTGATGTGAAAATAAAAAATGATAGACAAGGTTTGGGTTTTTCTTAGGGGCCTTGGATTCTCCTCCACTCACTGCTGATCCAATTACTTGGCTGAGTGATGACCCTGTATGGGTGGACCAATGGCCCCTCACAAAGGAGAAATTAGAAGCTGCAGAACAATTAGTACTGGAACAATTAGGGCATTTAGAAATTTCCAATAGTCCTTGGAATACTCCTATTTTTATTACCAAGAAAAAATCTGGAAAATATAGGTTATTACAGGCTCTAAGAGCTGTTAATAAAACTATGCTAATAATGGGAGCTCTTCAAGCAGGCCTACCCTCTCCAACAGCCATACCACACAATTATCATCTTTTAGTTATAGATTTAAAAGATTGTTTTTTTCACTATTCCTTTGTTTCCTGAAGATAGAAAACATTTTGCTTTTAGCTTGCCTTCCTTAAATTTTAAGGAACCCAGGAGGAGATTTCAATGGAAAGTATTGCCTCAGGGCATGGCAAATAGTCCTACATTATGCCAAAACTATGTGGCTCAGGCCTTAACTCCTGTGAGAAAAAGGTTTCCAACGTTATATCTCATGCATTATATGGATGATATACTTTTAGCCACTGATAATATTTCTTTATTAGAGACTGCTTTTCAATTTTTACAACAATCCTTACAATCATTTGGCTTGGTCATTGCCTCAGAAAAAATTCAAAGACAATCTCCATTTTTCTATTTGGGAAAATATATTGATAACACTACCATTAGGCCTCAAAAACTGCAAATTCGAGTTGATAATTTAAAAACATTAAAGGATTTTCAAAAATTACTTGGAGATATTAATTGGCCAAGGCCTTCCTTAAAACTTACTACTGCTCAATTAGAGCCTTTGTTTGATATTCTTAAAGGTGACTCAGATCCTTCTACTTCATGCTCTATGACTCCAGAAGCACTTCAAGCTTTACAAATAGTTAATAGAGCTATCAGCTCTGAACAATTAACTCGAATGCATACTCACCTGCCAATTTCTTTAATTGCTTGTCCAACACCTCATGTGCCTACTGCCATCTTATGGCAAACTGTTGGAATTATTGAATGGATTCATATGAAAACTACATCCTCTAAGGTTATTAACCCTTATTTTGAACTTAGTAGTAAGCTAATAATGCAAGGTAGAACTAGATGCTTACAACTTCTGGGTATAGAACCTTCTCAAATTATTATCCCTTATTCAGTTAGTCAACAAAATTGGCTTTTTCAACATAGTAATGAATGGGGTCTTGCTCTTGCAGGATTTTCAGGTGCCTTGGAATGCCATTACCCTGCTGATAAATTGATCCAATTCGACAAAGTTAACTGTTATATCTTTCCTTCTATAATTAGGCAACAGCCTATTCCTCATGTACCTTTGGTTTTTACAGACGGTTCTTCTTCAGGAGTGGCTACTGTAATCATTGATGACGGAACCAAACTCATTAAACAAACTTCCTTGACTTCAGCTCAACGTGTTGAACTGTATGCTGTCATTATGGCTTTTAAACATTTGCCTTCTATATCTTTTAATTTGTTTTCTGATAGTAACTATCTTATCAGCTTATTATTTCTTCTGGAGACTGCGACCAGAGGACATACTAATGACCCTGAATTATCATCCTCTTTTCGTTTGCTTCAACAGCTTATTCGTTCCCACGATGGTCGTGTTGCAGCTCTGCATATCCGTGCTCATTCTAACTTGCCTGGTCCATTGTCTAAACTTAATGCGACTGCAGATGTTTTAACTCGATCTAAACGTGATCTTTATCCTGTGCGTTTTCCTCCCAAAAATAAAGTTAAAGTTACTCTTCCTCCTCAACCTCTTTTCCCTAAAGCAGGACATATCCCAATTTACCGTCCTCCTCCTTTCCATTCGTCATGCTGTCAAGAATGGCTAAGGTATTGCATTCATTATCTTCATACTGTTGATACTCATGGTCCATGTCCTGGACACCCTCATATCATGGTAAGTTATGATCAAACTGCTTCACAAGCAGCACAGCAATCGCATGCTTTACACCATCAGTCGGCGGCTACGTTACGCAAAGAATTTTCCCTTACTCGTGAAGCCGCCCGACAAATTGTTAAGCAATGCCCACAGTGCTTACCTCACCTTCCTGTTCCACATTATGGTGTTAATCCTCGTGGATTATCACCTAGTCATTTATGGCAAATGGATGTTACTCATATCCCGTCTTTTGGGAAATTACAATTTGTTCATGTCACTATTGATACTTATTCTGGTTTCCTCTGTGCTACAGCACAGACCCGAGAAGCTACTAAACATGTTATCACTCATTTATTACATTGTTTTGCTTTCATGAACCTTCATTTTACAGGAACCAACATTACTCTTACAGGCCCGGCTACCAGCCGACGAGAGGATCTTAAGGATACCATCATTTGGTATAAAAATGGGCAAGCTATTAATATTAGAGGTCGAATCTCATATGCCTCACCACTTTGGGATTCCTCTATTACTATAGCCAAGGTTCCAGGTGAAGATTCAGGAAATTATTTCTGTGTGAAGCATTTACTTGGAGGACAAGGGATACTTATAGTTGGACATAAGGTTACTATTCTTAACAGAAAATAAAAAACTCAATTTCCTCCTTTTATGACCATTAACTTTGCTGGATCCAATTTTGAATGTTGCAATGCATCTTGGAATAATAACCAAATATGGTGTACTACAGATCATACCAAGGGGTCAATTCTTCTCTCTTCTATTCCCATCATAGATAGGTTTATCACATTTCAAAAGAACTGGGATATATGGAAACTAGCTCTAACATATTCCAATGCACCTGTTATAACTTGTGTTGCTCCTCCATATACACTTTTGATTGGTTCTATTAACATTGGTAATTCTTCCAAAGGAGGATATAATATTAGCTGTGTTCATTGTATTTTTAGCAGTTGTATGTTCCCTTCTGCAGGAACACAATCTGTGCTTATACTAAGGCAACCCATATATGTTATGGTGCCTGTACATCTGAGAGAACCTTGGTATGAAGATACGGGAGTACAGGCATGGGTGGAACTCTCCAAAGCCTTGCAGAGAAGGAGACGCTTTATTGGGTGGCTAATAGTAAGTTTACTTGCCTTGGCTGCTCTGTCTGCTACCGCGGCTACTGCCCGTCTTGCTCTTTCACAGAGTATTAATCATGCTCACTTTGTTAATCAGTTATCTCAAAATACCAGTCTTGCTTAATCTTTACAAAGTCACATAGATTTACAGATTAATAACAAGTTAGATGAATTTAAAAACGCAATTTTGAGGATTGGAGATCAGATGGCAGCATTAAAATTGAGGATGCATTTAGCTTGTCATGCAAAGTATACGTGGATTTGTGATATTCCTTACAAGTACAATGACTGTATTTGGGAATGGGAAAAAGTAAAAATGCATCTGCTGAGTGTTTGGTCAGATAATATTATTAGTCTTGATCTTAAGAAATTAAATGCGGAAATTCAGGATATACAAAATGCACATCTTGATGATATTTCACCAGAAGATGTAATTCAAACTTTACTGGATCATTTAAAGTGGTTAAACCCTTAGTCGTGGATTACTAGAGGGTTGTCAGGATTTATTACCCTGGCCATAATTTGCCTATTATTGATAATAATCTTCTCATGTCTGTTTCGTATCCTCATGCAACAGTATAC
Organism: Mesoplodon mirus; assembly: GCF_964341445.2. Classification (NCBI taxonomy): domain Eukaryota; kingdom Metazoa; phylum Chordata; class Mammalia; order Artiodactyla; family Ziphiidae; genus Mesoplodon; species Mesoplodon mirus. The sequence goes on from NW_028295226.1 coordinate 121,225, forward strand.
TACTCTCGGCACTAAGGTTCATGGAATTATTTTGCAGCAAAACTTAAAAAATAAAAAAGGGGGACCTGTGGGAAGCAGTCAGCCTTGAGAGCAGGCTACAGACATGCCAGGCATGCCGCCGCTGCTCGAAGGGACTGTCCCTACTTGTTCCCCTCCTTGTTCCATTCCATGGGAGATAAATCACCAGGGCCCAGAAATCAGAAAGAATGGAAAATGAGACAAGCAAATCTGTCTCCACCCTGCACGTGCAGGTTATTTTGGATGATTCTGGGTTTATGGGTTTTCTCCCAGGGAAGTTAACCTTGAGCCGAGACAGTCATTAGATAATGTAAACCACCGTCTGGCAACCTTCCCTTTTCTAGTCTATATAATCTGCAACTGTAGCATAATAAAACTTGCCTTGCAACCATCAGTTGTCTTGGGCCTTCTGACCCCATTCGTCGGTGCTACTTCAGTTCCTTACCCCCTCCCTTCTGACCTTGGGCGGTGAAATCCTCTTTCTGAGGCTGGTCCGTGGCACATATGAATATGTTTTTGTCTTGCTGTACTGCACATATGCTGTCTAGTAACAGATATTTTGTCTGCTATTAGTGTTTTAGATTATGTCTTTCCAAAGCGCTGAGGCAGTGCACCTATTTTGAAGTTGCAGCTGATGCCTGAACGTATCCTAGCTGACAAATTATTGATTAATAAAAACATGAATTTATGAAAGATTTGTACTGTTAACCAAAATCTGAGCAAGGAGTCTCAAATGTAATTCTTAGCCAGAATTACATGTTAATGAACCATTTAGCAGTGTAAATCAAGGAACATCAATGTAGGAATTTCTTTTCATTTATTTCTTACCTGCTTGAAATAGCAGTTAAAGGTTGCCAGCTTGGTTGCAGATGAACGGACGTTTGAAGTTCCCCGAACTACTTAATGTGGAATAGGATACTAGACTTCCAACGCCCTCAAGGCTGTGACCTTGCAGCCATTTTACATAGCACATCATCCTCCTATAGGGATGAACCTTTCCCTGGCCCGAAAAGTAGCCACTCCGTTGAAGCTTTGCTTATTGTAACAGGCTTTTGTTTCCAGGTTACATGTCTGTGGAAGACTTAATTCTGAATAGAGATATAGATATTACTGGAAACTAATTGTTTTTGCTATTATACTCTGCTTATACTCTGTTTTACTCTGTAAAACATTTAAATTGTGCTACAAAAATTCAGATGTTGTCTTGCAATCTTTAAACAATAAATGAATGAATTGCCCTTAAAAAAAAAGAATTAAGCAGTTAGTTAAGCTGTTGGTCCCACATCAGACAAATTATCCTTATACCTCCTGTCAATATTGTTAACAGAGACTGTTATTTTATTAATCCTTATGATCCCGTGATTCTTTCTTTCATGTTTCGGGGCACAGCAGGTGAGAGAGTGGGTTTGTTTAGCTGGGTGGCTTTATCCTTCTTTTATGCGTTCATTCAATTTTCTGTTCGTTTACTTATTGTATACATATGGCAATAGAAGCTGCTAAGGCAATCATTGTTATTCTGCAAAACAACAAGGCACAGAAGCAGATGTCTTATTTCCGAGATTTCTCCCCCCAGGATTATTATGATTAAAGATCCTTTCCCCCCACTCCCTGGAGTGGACAAGGGGCTGCTCGCTGGAGGATTTTTAATGACTTGGGGAAAGGCTCAAATATCCCCCCATTATGGTAATCCACCCCAGGGGCAAACCACCAAGAATATTATGAATTTATTTTATTTTTCTATCCTTGCAAAGGTAATACTCAGCTCATTAGAATATGAAAACTATACTGTCAAATTTCAGAATTACATGGATGAAGAAAATCACCAAAGTGGCATCATATCATGTGTGTTATAGTTGTATTTACTATATTGACTATATTAAATATGTTGTGTTAACAATGTATTGTATAACTATATATTGAAAAGGCAAAATGCTGTAACGTATTTCAGAGAAAATAATTATGTTGGCCAACCCCAAATTGTACATTGTAGACGGGTCCTAGGAAAAGAAGATTTAATTCATAGTGAACAAGAGGTTAGCTTCTGTTTTCAGCCATGTGCTATTTCAAGAATTAAACATCATGAATAATACAGGATATAAGAGGAATAGTCTAAAGATGGAAAAGCACATTTTGATTAGGAAAGAGAATTTAAGGCTTAAGTCTTTTTTTTAAGGAAAACTGCCTTATTACTATGAGATAAGAAAATTGTTTCCTTCTTTTCTTCCTTGCTTTCTTCTTCTTTTTTTTAACCTTTTTAATTTTGGATATTGGACCTCTAAGCTGAGATGACTGAAAATGCCTCCTCTGGGCATCAACCTTTTTGAAAGACTTTTTCCCCCTCCCTGAGGGCTATTTGTCTCTTGGAGGCTTTGTCTACATTACTCCTCAAGAGGCAAGCATTTGTCCTTGCACTAAATGCTGACATCTCCTGAGAAAAGGGAAGCTGCAAAGTAGAAGAATTGAAGGTCAGTATGTTGATATTGGTCTCAAGCGCATTGATGTACATTTGTGTATTGGGGAAGGGGAGTGAAGCTTGAGAGTGGGCCAGTGGGGAGGGGTAAATATTTTGTGATGCTGTCTACCTATGGGCTTATAAAGTTTACAGCTGCATTAGGAGGACAAGCATTACCATTAGCATGAAAAGTAGGGCAGACCTCAGTTGCAAAAGCTTCTAGCCATACACATAGGGCAATACGTAAATGATACACCTTATTGCATTCACCCATTCACCCTCCCCTGTTCACGCTAATTGGAAATTTCCATCCATTTCAGAGAAGTAACACAACTATCAATCATTTTCCCTGGCACGAATCTTCCAGGAGGAAGAAAATGGAATACACCTAGCAACAGAGCTCACGCACTAGTAGTCCATGTGTCTTAGATTTAATATCTGATGACTAGCTGCATTGAAGCCAAGAGGTGGTTCACAAAGTTGCTGCACATTAGAATCACCTGGGGAACTCTGAGACCTCCCCGTGCCCAGGCTCCTCCCTAGACCTACTGAATCAAAATCTCTGGGGCTGGGACCCAGACACCTATGTTTTTCTTCCAAGCTCTTTAGGTAATTCAAACGAGCAGCAAAGCTTGAGAACCAGCCCAATAATGGGAACAAACTTATTTCACACAGATAAAGTGGGGCAATTCATATGTTAAAAGAACGTGAATATATGTATATATTTCTTTTTTTTCGCTTTATTCTGTTTGTATTTCAAATAGGCTTTTTTTTCCTTCTGCAAAAAGCGTTATTGGGGCTTCCCTGGTGGTGCAGTGGTTGAGAGTCCGCTTGCCAAGGCAGGGGACACGGGTTCGTGCCCCGGTCTGGGAAGATCCCACGTGCCGCGGGGTGACTGGGCCCGTGAGCCGTGGCCGCTGAGCCTGCACGTCTGGAGCCTGTGCTCCACAACGGGAGAGGCCACAGCAGTGAGAGGCCCGCGTACCGCAAAAAAAAAAAAAAAAAAAAAAAAAAGCGTTATTGTTTCCATTTGGTCCAAGGCTTGGGAGAGGGCTCCAGGGCGGTTACAAAGCTGCCTAGTGGCTGCAGAGCGGGGCTTCAGGCAGAAGCTCTGACGCCAGAGGGTCTCCTCAGACGCGGCTGGACTTCAGAGACTCCTGTTTGGCTCGAGGGTGAGCCTTTCAAAGAGATACTCGCCCAGCACAGCCTGCGGACCAGCCAGCCTGCGGAGGTTGGTCAGGTGGTCGCCCATCTTCTGGATGAGTTTCACCTGCTCCTCCAGGAAGCGGCTCTCCAGGAAGTCACAGAGCTGGGAGTCTGCACGGGCAGGACCCAGGGCGCGCAGATCCGATAGTGCCTGGTTCAGATTCTTCTCCCTAAGAATGGCGGCTTCCACAGCATCCTGGGTTTTACCCCACTCATCCTGAGAAGGCTTCTGCGCCTCCTGGAAGAGGGCGCGGCCGCAGCACTGGTTTTGCATTTTCAAGAGGCGCTGGGCGCCCTCACACTTCTCCTCAGCCAGTTGGCGAAAAATGTGGCCCATACTGTCCAGAGTCCCATTGTTGCTGTCGAAATAGATACTCAGAGAGAGGTAAGTGTCCACAGATGCATGTTGAACAGGCGGTGGACGGCGGCCTCCACCTCGGTGGAATAACTCTGACGAACCTGGGAACTCGTGGTTGATCAGTGATAAAGAGCTAAGCTCAAAAACTGGTGTTGGCCTGTCCTGGAGGCTGAGGATAGCTGAGTGTCTGATTCCAAAGGTTGCGAAAGGAAGAAAGGTTGGAGGGTGGTCGGGGGCTGGAGCAAGGAGCGTCCCTGGGTCTGTTCATTCCAAACACTGTTGAAGCAAAAGACAGATCTGCAGGACTGCCGAACGCACTGCCTCAAATAGGCTTCGATATAAATGAACAAGAAGTCCAAGCAAGGACAAAACTTACCCTTCCTCCCACCAAAATAGCTGGTGATACTAGAATCTAGATCTGGGAAGGGATTCTTCCATTACTTTCTTAACATTCCAAGCCACTAGAGCAGTGGTTCTCAAAGTATGGTCACCTTGTAACCAAGCAGTACCCTATGGGGCCTTCCTAGGACAGACCCATCCACCATATCCTCTATTGTAGTTTCTCTCTGAAGTACTCAGATAATAGTATCTCAGGCATATTTCTTGAGTTTTCAGATGCTAAAAACCACCACCCAATGGAAGAAATGAACTCCTTGATGATCATGAGCACATAGCCCCCAGACCTTCTGGCACCTAAGGATGGATAATGTTACCTGCCTTGTGGCCTCAACATCAGCCAATCAGAGGATTGTGCACGAGCTGATCACATGCCCTGGGATGTCCCTCCCTCACCTGGCCTTTAAAAATGCTTTGCTGAAATCCTTTGGAGATTTCAGGGGTTTTGGAACACGGACCACCCCTCTCCTTGCTCGATCCTGCAATAAGCCTTTCTCTTCTCCAGACTCCAACCTTTAGGTTTTTTTTTTTTAATTTAATTTAATTTTATTTTATTTTTTTTATTAGTTTCTGCTTTATAACAAAGTGAATCAGTCATACATATACATCTGTTCCCACATCCCTTCCCTCATGCATCTCCCTCCCTCCCACCCTCCCCATCCCACCCCTCCAGGCGGTCACAAAGCACCGAGCTGATCTCCCTGTGCTCTGCGGCTGCTTCCCACTATCTATCTACCTTACGTTTGGTAGTGTATATATGTCCATGCCTCTCTTTCGCTTTGTCACAGCTTACCCTTCCCCCTCCCCATATCCTCAAGTCCATTCTCAAGTAGGTCTGTGTCTTTATTCCTAAAAAGAAATGAAACTGAGCTATTTGTAATGAGGTGGATAGACCTAGAGTCTGTCATACAGAGTGAAGTAAGTCAGAAAGAGAAAGACAAATACCGTATGCTAACACATATATACGGAATTTAAAAAAAAAATGTCATGAACAACCTTTAGGTTTGTTTGGCCTCACTGTGCTTCAGACACACGAACCTGCATTCGGTAACAACCTGACCAGCTTTACCAGCGTCCCCTGATAATGTGTCAGATATTCAAGTTTTAGGGCCCTATCCCAGCCCTATGGAATCAGCAACTCTAGAGGGGCTCAGTGATCTCTGTTATAACAGGCCCTCCATATGATTTTTATTCACCTTAAAGTTTGAAAATACCTGCATTGTCAGCTGGCCAAAGCGTCCACCAGCAGGTGAAGGGGAGTGAGGCCTGGAAAAGATAGGGAGTAGCCAAGGCAAGTACAGCAGCATTTGCCGTGGTAGTAATGGAGAATGCCTTTTCTCCACTGGTTGGCACAGACTAGTATCTGGGAGCAGTGGCAGGGTTATTTAGGATGCTTTACAATTCAATGTAGAGTGACCGCTGTCCTGGTTTGCCAGGGACTTCCCTTGTGTGAACACTTAAAATCTCATCCTGGCAAACCCCTTAGCCCTGGATTTGAAAAAATTAGGGAATAACATGAAATTTAGGGGAAACATGATCTAGGATTTGGGCAAGTCACAAGTGCTAATTAAAGCTAAGCAAGTATGGACAACATCTAGCCTTCTTTACCCCTTTGTGGGAAGGTAAATCTGATTGGGTGAAAGGACTTATTGTTAAGAAATCTTTGTAGAAACATCCCCTTCTGCTTAGTCTGCTGGTTCTCAGTTCTGGCTAGACACTGGCATCGTCTGAGGAGATTTAAAGTTATTTTATTGGTCTAGGATGACCAACAGTCAGTGTGAGGGTTTTTAAAAAGTGCTTCAGATGATTCTAATATGCAGCCAAATTTAGGTGCCACTGCTTAAGCTTTTGAACCACTGCTACTTTTTTCACCTCATCTTCCTATGAGAATATCCAACTGTAGTTGAGGTGTGTTGTTTTTTCTTTTTCTTTTTTTAACTCTCTTATTATAAGATTTACTGTCTTAAATAAGATTGAATGTACAGAAAATCCTGCTAGTCCATCTGGTATAGCTAGATACTTAGAATAATATCATTAAGATATATACCATTTAAGTACTGTGACTGGCCTTTTTAAAATTAACATATGCATTGAATTAGTACAATCTCTTTTGAAGTTGTCATGTTGGGGAGCTATACCTGTAATCTGCTGCCATTGCTAAATATCTGGACAACTCTTATTAGGAATTGTTTTTAAAAATCTTTAGGGATTAAAACCAAGAGTGCTGTATTATTTGTACTGGGACCACAAAAACCTCACAAAGTTTCCCCACTGTACCTTCTACCCCCATCTCTAACCCTTGGCAACTTCTAATCTGTTCTCCATCTCCACAGTTTTGTTATTTTTTTTTCAGTTTTGTTATTTTAAGAATAATATGTAAACATAATCATGAATTACTTAATCTTCGGAGATTGGCTTCTAAAAATTTTTTCTTCGGCATCATTCCCTTGAAGTTCATTTTAATTTTTGCATATATTAATAATTTGTTCCTTATTGTTGCTCCGTAGTATTCTATCATAAGATTTTATCACAATTTGTTTCAACATTCATCCATTGAAAGACATTTGGGTAGTTGCCAGTTTTGGGCTATTATAAATAAAACTGCTATGAACATTTATGTGTAAGTTTCTGTGGGAACTTAATTAAGTTTTTGTTTCTTTTGGATAAATGCTCAAGAGTACAAGTACTGCGTTGTAGGGTGAATCTACTTTTAGGATTAAAAGAGACTGTCAAGCTGTTTCCCAGAGTGGCTAAACCATTTTATTTTCCCACCAGTGACGTGATATAACTTTTCTACGTACTCGCCGGCATTTGATGTTGTCACTATAATTTTAGTTATTCTCTGATATCTCATTATGGTCTTAATTTGCATTTCCCTAATGCTAATGATGTTGAGCATCTTTTCATGGGCTTCTTTGCCATGTGTATATGCTCTTCCATGAAATGTCTGTTCCTGTCTTCTGCCTATTTTCTAGTTGGATTTTTTTAAGTTGTTTGGAGCGTTCTTTGTATATTATAGATACAAGTCATCTGTCTCATATGGGATTTTCAAATATGTTTTCCCACTGTGTAATTTGAGTTTTCATCCACTTAAAAGGATCTTCTATGAAGCATTTTTAACTCATTTTGATGAGATCCAATTTATCAGTTTTTGCTTTTATTGATCATACTTTCGGTGTCAAGTCTAAGAATTATTCACCTAGTTCTAGATGCCAAAGATTTTCTCCTATTTCTTTTTCTAAAAATGTCCTGCTTTTACATTTAAGATTATGATCCACTTTGATTTAATTTTTGTGTAAGGTGTGGAGGTTTAGGTTAAGGTTCATTTTTTGTTTTTGTCGAGGGATGACCAACTGTTTCAGTACCATTTTTTGAAATGTCTATTCTTCCTTGATAGCTTTTGCACTGCTGTCAAAATCAGGTTAAATGTATTTATGTCAGTCTATTTCTGGGTTCTCTATTCCATTCCACTGATCTATGTATCTACCCTCCAAAATTACTGCAAAGTTTTGAAATTGGGTGGATTAATTCCTCCCATTTTAATCTTCCTTTACAAATTGTTTTAGCTATTCTTCAGCCTCTTCTTACCATATAAATCTTAGAAAAAGCTTGTCTATATCCGCAAAAACCTTGAGGGCATTTTAAGAGTAATTGTGTTAAGCCTCTTAAATTGGGGAGAATTGACATCTTTATTATGTTGTGTTCTCTAATCCATGAACAAGGTATGTCTCCCTATTTGTTTGGGACTTTAAAATTTTTCTTCATCAGCATTTTGTAATTTTCAGTATAGAGGTCCTATAAATGTCTTCTTGGGCTTGTATTTAAGTACTTATTTAGGTCAGTTGTAAATGGCATCACATATTTTAATTTAAGCTTCTACACATTTGTTATTAATATATAATGTGATAAAATTGTGTTGATCTTGTACTCTAAAACATTTACAAACTAATATTATTTCTCAAGCTTTTTGTGGATTCCTTGGTATTTTCTCCATTTAGATTATCATCTCCTCTTCAGACACAGACAGTTTTACTTTTCCTTAGGCAATATAATAGGATATATTACTCTTCAACATTCAGTAGGATATATTCCTTCCTATTCAACATAGTAGGAATAGTCCTTTTATCTTTTAAATGAACTTTTTAAAAATTTAACTTTTAAATGTATGTATTTATTTATTTTTGCTTTATTTTCTTACTAGAACCTCCAGTAATATATTTAATAAAAGTGGTGAGAGCAGATATCCGTGCCTTGTTTCTGATCTTACAGAGAATGCATTCAGTCTTTCACAGTTAAATATAATGTCGGTATAGGTTGTTTGTAGATCATCTTTATGAGTTTCAGTATGTTCCTTTTCTATTCCTAGTTTGCTTGGAGTTCTTTTTCCTTCTTTTTTTAAAATCATGAATGAGATTGGATTTTGTCAAGTGCTTTCTCTGCATTATTGGATAGGATCACATGACTTTTCCCTTTAATCTATTGGTTATGGTGGATAACATTGTCTGATTTTCAAATATTTAACCAACTTTGCATAACTAGAATAAATGCCACTTGGTCATGGTATATTATTCTTTTTGTATATTTCTGGATTTAATTTGCTAATATTTGGCAGAGGATTTTTACAGCCAATTTCATAAAAAATATTGGTCTGTAGTTTTCTTCTTTCTATACTATCCCTGTCCAGTTTTGGAATCAAGGTAATACTGGCTTCATAAATTTAATTAGGAACTGTTCCTTCTACTTCTCTTTCTTATCAAATCACGTAAAATTGGTGTTAATTCTTTATGTCTTGGGTAAAAGTGAAATATCTAAGCCTGAATATTCCTTTTGGGAGTTTTTAAATGAAAAATCAGTGTTTCTAATGGTTACAGGAAAATTGAGATTATCTATTTCATCTTGGCTGAGTTTTGGTAGTTTTGAGTGTAGAAGCATTGGCCCATTTCACCTACATTTTTGAATTTATAGTGTAGACTTGCTCATAACAACTTGTTCCTCATTAACCTGCAGGATATGTCATGGTATCCCTGGTTGCATTTCTGATATCTGTGATTTGTGCCATCCATGTTTTTATCTTTATCAGTCTTGCTAGATCTTTATTGATTAGATTGTTTATTTCCAAGAACCAGCCTTTTGTTTCATTGATTTTTCCCCCCTATTTTCCTGTTTTCAGTTTCATGGATTTCTATTTCATCTTTATTATTTCCTTCTTTCTGCTTGTTTAGTGTTTTTTTTCCTCTTCCTTTTTTACTGTTGTAATATAGAAAATTAGATTATTGCTTTGAACTACTTTCTTTCCCAATTTAGTGCTATAAACTTCCCTTTCAGCATTGCTTTCACTTCATTCTGCAAACTTTGATCTGTTATATCTCCATTTTCTTTTATTCTATGCATTAAAAAATATTTCCTTGCTGCTGTCTTTTTTACCCATGAGTTATTTGGAATTGTGATGTTTAGTTTTCACATGATTGAAGATTTTCCTGTTGTCTTTCTGTTATTGATTTCTAGTCTGATTCCATTATGGCTAGAGAACATACTCTATGATTTTAATTCTTTTAAATCTGCTAATTTTTTATGAATATATAAATGAAAGAAATAAGAAATCCTCTGAGTCTTAGCATCCAACACTTAGGCACATTACAATTTAAATCTGCTAAGGTTCTTTTTATTGCCCAGTATATAGTATATGAGTGAATATTCCATGGACACTTGAATATGTATTCTGCTATTACTGAGTGTGTTCTTTAAATGTCAGTTATATCCTATTGATTGATGATGTTTTCATTTCTTCCATATTCTTGCTGATTTTTCTCTCTGGTAGTTCTATAAATTGCTGTGCTGAAGTCTCAAATAATAATTGTGGATTTAAAATTTTCTCCTTTTACTACTTTTTTCAGTGTTTGCTTCATGTATTTTGAAGTTCTGTTGTTTGGTGCACACACATTTAGTATCATTAGGTCATCTAGGTGGATTATTCCTGTTATCTTTATGTAATGACCCTGTTTGCCCCTAATAATTTCCTTTGCTCTGAAGTCGATTTTATCTGATATTAATATAGCCATTCCTACTTTTTCTGATTAACATTCACATGATATATCATTATCTTCCTTTTACTTTGAACTACCTATATCATGATGTTTAAAGTAAACTTCTTATAGACAGTATATAGTTGGATCATGCTTGTGAATTTTTAATCTACTCTTCCAATCTCTGTCTTTGACTTGGTTATTTAGATCATGTACAGTTAAGGTAATTATTGCTATGTTAAAGATTAGGTCTACCATTTTATTTTTTGTTTTGTCTTTTACCTTAGTTTCTCAATCCTGTGTTTCTCTTATTTTGCCTGGTGGGTTACTTAAACATTTTTTAATAAGTCCATTTTAATTTACTTTATTTATAATCATTTGTGTATACTGTTTGTATAGTTTTCTTAGTGGTTGCTTTTGGCATCACAGTATACATATGTAACTTACCATAGCCTACTGGAATCAGTGTTTTATTACTTCAAGTGAAGTTCCAAAATTTTACTTCCATTTAGTCTCTTAATATTCCCCAGTTTTAAAGTATGATTTTCTGTAGTATTTCCTTTCTCTACATTGAGAACCACATCAGATGGTGTCATAATATTTGCTTTGACCATCAGATAGTATTTAAGAAACTCATGAGGCTAATGATAGTCTCTTATATATACCCCATTTGTTTTCACCCATTCCATTGTTCCCCTTTTCTTTCTGAAGTTCCCAGTCTTCTGTTATTGTTTTTTTTTAATGTTTTCATAACATTAGGTGATATCTGGGCTTTCCAGTGCCTTTGGATATGAGTTTCAGGAAACACTGAGTCTGGCTCACTTAATGCTGCTGAGTTGGAGGGTTTGTATATGTTGGGCCTGTTGGCGCAGCAGGTGCTAGCAGATTAGACTAATGTTGATGGGACTAGTGCCACAGGAGGATGGGTTCCCATTCAGGCTATGCTGCTGCTACAGTAGATCGAGTCCCCCTCTACCCCAAGTGTGGGGCAGTGACCTGCTGCTGTCACTGCTTTGTATTAGGCTGCTTTTGCCTCAGGTGTGTGGTGGGATCCCTTGGAAGCTGCTGTCAATCACAAGGTTAAATTCATTTCAGAAATACTTAAGTATAAATATATAGCCTGGCTCCTGTAGGACCCCTGTAATAGTTTTTTATTGCTTCCATACAAATGACCACAAATATAGTGACTCAAAACAATGTAGATTTATTACCTTACAAGTCTGACATTGGTCTCAATTGAGTAAAGTAAAAGTGTTGGCAGGATCTACAGATGAATGGATAAAGATGTGGCACATATATACAATGGAATATTACTTAGCCATAAAAAGAAATGAAATTGAGTTATTTGTAGTGAGGTGGATTGACCTAGAGACTGTCATACAGAGTGAAGTAAGTCAGAAAGAGAAAAACAAATACCGTATGCTAGCACATATATATGGAATCTAAAAAAAAGAAAAAATGGTTATGAAGAACCTAGGGGGCAGGGCAGGAATAAAGACGCAGCCATAGAGAGTGGACTTGTGGACACAGGGAGGGGGAAGGGTAATCTGGGATGAAGTGAGAGAGTGGCATGGACATATATACACTACCAAATGTAAAATAGATAGCTAGTGGGAAGCAGCCGCAAAGCACAGGGAGATCAGCTCTGTGCTTTGTGTCCACCTACAGGGGTGCGATCGGGAATGGAGGGTGGTAGGGAGATGCAAGAGGGAGGAGATATGGGGATATATGTATACGTATAGCTGATTCACTGTTATGAAGCAGAAACTAACACACCATTGTAAATCAGTTATACTCCAATATAGATGGTTCAAAAAGAAAAAGAAAGTGTTGGCAGAGCTACATTCTTTTCTGGAGACTCTTAGGGGTGTTTCTGTTCCCTGGACTTTATCCGCTTCCAGCGGTCACTTGTAGTCCTTGACTCAGAGTCCCCTTTCTCCACCTACAAAGCCCAAAATGTTGAATCTCTCTGATTCTGCTTCTATTAGAACATCTCTCTTTCTCTTTCTACAGTTGGGAATGGTTTTCTACTTTTAAGGACTCATGCAATTAGATTTGTTCCATGAGGTAATCCAGGATAATCTTTCTATCTCAAGGTCTATAACTTCAGTCATATCTGCAAAGTCCTCTTCACCATGTAAGGGAACATATTAATAGGTTCTAGGGATTAGGGTGAGGGCATTTTTCGGAGCCATTATGCTCCCTACCACACCCTTAACAAGTGACCTTGAGAAAATTACTGAGATTTTTAAAGCCTTACTTTCCTCAAACATAAAATGGAAAGAAAGCTAACTAGTTAACATCATGAAAGTGAAACAGTATATATGAAATCAACTAATTCAAAAAATAAGATTTCTTCTTTTTCTTTATGATTTACATGATTCTCAGAGTTCAGTTACTTGAAGAGTTCCTTTTTTTTAAACAGAACTAAGGAATTTCAGGGTTCAGGTGCTGTAAGATTGTCTGAATTATCTGAGTAACAATTAGCTAAGCACAGGTGTAAAGCATTTGATTTACTCCCTGGTTTTCTTTATCTTCTCATCCCAGTAAATGCATATCCTTTTCTAGCTCCAGCCAGTAGAGTCAGAGCTTGTTTTACTGTTTAACTAAAGTTGAATTTAAATTCTCTCTACATCTCCAGATTCTCAGCCCTGGTTGCATATTATAATCACCTGGGGAGATTTCAAGAACTACTGATGCCAAATTTCTACCTATCATGGATATTTGAGGAAGGACCTGGAAGGAAATGCTCTAGCTTATGGTTTTTGGAACCAAATCATAGTCTACACTGAGCCAAATTATTTGCGAGATCACCTCTAAAAAGGAATTTATCTGTGGTAACTAATGCTCTTCCTTTGTCAGTATGCTTGATTTGTCCCTCTTTGGGGGAAAAAAGAGGGGGAAAAAACCCCCAGCAGTTGTGCTCCCTGAATTATAACCTGATGCTGTGGAATTAGTGTTGGCTTAGAGCACACATCTTCGGATACCCATTCTCTCTCCTGCTTCCTTGCATGAACTTATATCCTTGGGCAGTGTTTCATCCACCACCCTCTTTTGCTTCTAATCTTAGCAAGTAAAGTCTCCCCTTCATGAAACAGCATTTCATGAGGCTTACTGGGAGCATAGGTCTGTTCCAGACCTATCCTATGTTAGCTAAAGCAGATATAAGTGATGTATTTTTGGCATTCATCCTTGTGGGTTGGAAAGAGAAGACAGAATTTTATCCTTTAGGTGTCATCTGACTGGACAAATGGGCTCTTTCCCTCTGCTGCCTACCATGTAAAACCCTGAGGGTGTTACCTCTAGACGGTATCTTCTAGTTATCAAAATAGTTCAGATAAGTCAAATTTCTCAGTAAAAGATGACAAAACTATGGCTTAGGTGGTTAATTTTCTATGTCAATTTGTCTGGGCCACCATGCCCAGTTATTTGGTCAGATATTATTCTGGATATTTCTGTGATGGTGTTTTCGTGTTTTTTACAATTTTTATTTATTGATTGATTGATTGATTGATATTTTTGGCTGCGTGGGGTCTTCGTTGTCACACGTGGGCTTTCTCTATTTGCAGCAAGCGAGGGCTACTCTTTGTTGTGGTGTGCAGGCTTCTCATTGCGGTGGCTTCTCTTGTTGCAGAGCATGGGCTCTAGGTGCACGGGCTCAGTAGCTGTGGTGAACGGGCTTATTTGCTCCACGGCACATGGGATCTTCCCAGACCAGGGCTCAAACCTGTGTCCCCTGCATTTGCAGGCGGATTCTTAACCACTGTGCCACCAGGGTAGTCTCTGTGATGGTGTTTTTGGATGAAATTCATATTTAAATTGGTGTTGGACTTTGAGTAAAGCAGATTATCCTCCATAGTATGGGTGCGCCTCATCCAATCAGTTGAAACTCTTAATAAAACAAAGACTGACCTCCCTGTCGCAAAAAGGAATTCTGCCAGAAGACTTACAGAAATTGAACTGCAACTCTTCCTAGAGTCTCTAGACAGCCTAACCTGCAGATTTTGAATTGACCAAGCCTCTATTATTGTGTGAACCAATTGTTTAAAATATCTCTCTCTCTTTCTCTATCTTTATATAGATATGGATATTGATCTAGGTATCAATATTGATATCTAGATCTAGATCTATCAATATATATGGGCACATTGTATACACATGCTGTTGGTTCTGTTTTTCTGGAGAAGCTTGACTAATATAGTGGCCCATATAAATAGAAGGATGAACTCAAGTTCACCCAGGTAGAAAGTAGTACAATGAGAACTGGAGCTTAAGGCCTCATGACTCATTCAGCTGTGAACACTGACCCAGAACTGGGGTCCGCAAACTCTGGCCCACTGATCAGATCTCGCTTGACTCCTGGTTTTATACATAAAGTTTTGCTTGAACACAGCCACACCCATTCATTAACGTATGGTGCATGGCTGTTTCTGTGCTACAGCAGCAGATAGGCAGTTGCAACGGAGAGGTATGGTACACAAAATCCAAAATATTTACTATCTGACCCTTTACAGAAAAGATCTGCTCACCCTTGCTCTAGGATGCCATCTGATTTCTGATAACACAGAGGAGAATAATTCATGCACATTGGGGTTGATTGTTAATCTCATGTCCTCCTTAGGTCAAAGATCTCTTAAATGCTCACCCTTGCAATAGCCAGCTTGGGGAGCATTGTCTGAGGATGCAGAAATATTTCTTGCCAGGTCTTTCCAATCCACACTGCTCCCTGACTATGGTTCTTAAAACCTATTTTTTAAAATAATTTTATTGGAATATAGTTGATTTACAGTGTTGTGTTAATTTCACGTGTACAGCAAAGTGAATCTGTTATACATATACATATATCCACTTTTATTTTTTTTTAGAGTCATTTCCAAATAGCCCATTACAGAGTATTGAGTGGAGTTCCCTGTGCTAATAAGAAGAGCAGGTTCTTATTAGTTATCTATTTTATGTATAGCAGTGTGTATATTTCAGCCCCAATCTCCCAATTTAGCCTCCCCACCACAATCCCCTGGTAACCCTAAGTTTGTTTTCTACATCCCTGCCTCTACTTCTAAAACCTGTCTATTTTAACCAACTACCACTCATTGCTTACTGTCTCTGGCTTCATGTACTTCATAATAAATCTACCTCTTGTTCAATCCTGGATGACGTGTTCCAAAGACTGGGATAATATCTTATTCTACATAACTTGTGCTTGCTATTGTCTAACTTGGGGTCTTTATCTATGTCCCAAAGAAGACAGTCACACTCTGTCTTCTAGTACTACTAATAATACCACATTTTAGGGCATGAATTTGACCCAATGCACTGAACTATCCCTTTAGAAACTGTATGCAACCTGTCACTGGGTTTTAGCACCGGGATAGAGCTCAAATTAGTGTTCATATTTAAACAAATCTACTTGACCAGAAACTTTTTGTCTCACCATTTATTTTATTACACAAGTAACTTTTCTCTTTGCATCTATGATGTAAATATTTTTAATTTCCTAAATTATCTGAAAAATTATTTAGAGCTTCCATTTCAGTAGGCATTGGAATTGCTGTGTTATGACTATTTCATTATTTTATTTCCAAATGCTAAATTAGGCTTCAAGCTTTGGCCAGGAGTAGACAGGAAAGGGTTTTAAAAGAAATGAAGAATGGGAAAGACTTCTGATGCAACGGAGACTTAATAAAGATTTGCTTTTGAATCAAGAATTTATAATAAAGGTTTGATTTTGAATCAATAAGTTATGTCATTGCAAAATAGCTCCCTGGTAAAATTCCATTCTTTTGTAATCATTAAGTACAGAAATTAACCATCAAAATATGCAGTGATCTTTTTCATTTTCTAAAAACAAACCTATATCTAGATGAGAGGAGAATTCATTTCATAACTCAGGCTCTGGACTTACGACTCCAAGTCCTGTTTTCTTTCAACCATGCCTGCTAAGTTTCTGTCTAACTTCTTGAGCATGAGGTAATGGCTTCAGCTTTCATCTCCTTACTCAGTATATAGCTTGGTGACTAAGAGTAAGGGATCTAAACCTTGAGAACTTGGGTTCCAATCTTGACTCTAAAATTTACTTGTTGAGTACTCTTGAGCATGTTATCTGTTTCTGCCTCAGTTTTCTCATCTATAATATAGAGATAGCATTACTTCTCTCAGCGAGTTGCTATGAGGGTTAAAAGAGAAAATTCATACAATGCAAGAATTTATCAGTTCTTGGAACACAATAAATACTGAAAAGAAATGTTAGCCATTATCAAGGGCCCCTCATTTTATGGATAATATAGATTAGTTTATATAGGTCTAATATTTACATATACATAACTATTTTGTACCTATATGTGTGTATACGTTCTTCTTAGAAATTGAGCAGTCAACATTCACATCTAAAAGTATGTGCTCCAGGGAGATCAGCTCGGTGCTTTGTGACCGCCTGGAGGGGTGGGATAGGGAGGGAGGGAGGGAGACGCAAAAGGGAGGGGATATGGGAACATATGTATATGTATAACTGATTAAATTTGTTTTAAAGCAAAAAATAAATAAATAAATAAAAGTATGTGCTCTGTGAAATGTAGATCTCCTGTGTACAGACACAGTGCTGTAGTTATCTATTGCTACATAATAAAGAAGTCCAAACTTAGTGGTGAAATAAACAAAAATTTTAATATGTGCCCAGATTCTGTGGGTCAGCAATTCAAACAGTACGCAGAGGAGATGGCTTGTCTCTACTCTGTGACTGATGTCTGAAACCTCAGCTCAGGAGGATTCAAATGGCTGGGGCTGCAATCATCTAGATAATTTTAATTCACATGTCTGGCCCTTGAGATGGGATGACTTGAAGACTGGGCCCAACAAGGACTGTTGCCTGGAGTGCCTATAGATGGCTGCCCATGTGGCTTGGACTTCTCATAACGTGGTAGTTAGGATTCAAGATAGAGTATCCCAAGAATGAGCGTTCAGGGTTGAAGCATTCCAGGAGAATCATGCAAAAGCTGCATGACCTTTGATGACCTAGTCTTAGATGTTACATAGCATCACTTTATACTATTGCAGGCGTTGGAGACCTTTTTCCATAAAGTGTCAGACGGTCAATATTTTAGGCTTTACACGCCATACAGTCTCTTTTGCAACTACTTAGCTCCGCTGCTGTGATGTGAAAACAGACACAAACAATACATATACTAAGGAACATGGCTGTGTTCCAATCAAGCTTCATTTATAAAAGCCGGTAGAGGCCTAGATTTGGCCCACCAGCCATAATTTACTGACCCCTGCTCTACTGTTTGAAGCCATGGAAAGCCTGCCCAAATTCAAGGGGAAATGCCCACGTCTGGATGTGAAGAATGGCAACGAATCTGAAACCCTGTATTAAAACCACTACATATGGGATACTTAGAAGAAGATCTGTCTGCATACCTTGTTTCTCCCATGTATGGTGGATATGAGGTATTGGCACATGTTACATCTCTGTAAGCCTGGGTCAAGGTCAAAGTTGGAATCTGAACTCAATGACCTTGATTTCTGGAAGAATTGGTAACTCTACTTATGATATCCTTACACTCCTTACCCATATAAATACACCACAAAAGATAGATTTCAAGTAAACAGTTGCTTTATGGCAGATTTTTATTATGTCTCCATTGACTGAATTATTCCATTTTGGTTAGAAACATGAGTTTTGGTTCTTTCCTAAAGAGATCTGCAACTTTTCAGATGTGGCATTTCATTCTAATGAGAGGATGATGTAGGTTTTTATAAATGGAAAAAGCAGGGCAGGCTGAGTTCACTCAGATCATACCAATGCTTACAGGAATAACCGAAACTGGAACACAGGCTTCCAGGTTTTCCCGTCCTGTGCTCTTTCCGGTAGGTGCCATTGTCTGCTGGGCCTGGCAGTAATAAGTTTTGACCTTTACCTCTCTACACTCTTGTGAAGTGGTTTTGGGCTTTGTTAGCTTTCTTATGAGTTTGTACTAAATTGTGTCCATAAAGTAGGCTGAATTCCTCAGGGAAGGATGATAGCTGTTACTGTGTTATTACTGCAAATGTTGTGTTGGTTACTTTTTTTTTTTCTTTTCTTTTGTCCAGTTGTATCCTGAACTTAAAAGTTATATTATCTGAAATGAACGATGTGCATCTGGTGGAAAACACTAATTTAAGGGATGAAAATTCCTGATGATTGCTTCAGTCAACCCTTAATACACACTGAGCTTCATTAGTAAATAGACAACTCTCAGACCTTTCCCTTGGAAGAGGTCGCATAATCAGGCTTTGTGTTGATTTCGCATTCTGTTCGTTAGAGACAGAACAAAGTAGAATAATTGGCTGGTACAGGGAAAGCAGAAAGAACTTTCTTCTATTTTGGTGATGCATCCCGTAATAAGGGTTGAAAATGAGACTGGAGGTAAAAACGTGAAACTCAGAAGAGCAAAGGAGAGAGGATATTGTTTCTTTGAAAATATTCTTTCAGTGTTGGCCCAGATGAAATATGAAGCTGAAGAAATTTTTTTTAAATGATGATTTTTGTGTTAACAATGTGAGTGTGGAATTAGTAAGAATCAGAAAGCAAGCATCCTTTTCCACCAAGGACTTGGGAGCAAGTGAAACCATAAATACTCCCGGTTCTTAGAAACCCTTTTGGCGCAGTAATCAGAGAAGGGTAAAGGCAAAGCCTCAGAGCAGAGGTGTTCAGAGCAAAGGGATAGGAGGAGAACAAAAGGAGAGTGGATATTTTTAGAGCTGTCATTTTGAAATGTACCTGCTTCTGATTCAGTGCTGCTTTGCTACTGTGTTGATCCCGTGGAAATCCTCAAAGCAGGAGCATCCCTATTTTAAAATAATAAGGTTAGAGCAAGTGACTTGAATCCAGGTCTCTTTAGCTCAAGAGCACAGAGGAGAGTGTGAGGAAAGAGTGAGGCCACAAGGAATTGTTCACTGGGTACATTTTCCCCAAACCTCACTAACTGGGAGAAACTGACCACTGGATTATGTGGCTTGAAGGAAAGCAAAAATGTTGAAAGCAAAGAGTGTGGAGCTTGTTTAGAAAGCAAGCTCTATCGTTTGGTCACCTGCTGATGATAATAGCATTGGCTGAGTCCTGACCATTTACAATGAAGGCACTTCTGTAGGTCATAAGTTCCAGGAGGGCCAGATCTGAGTATGTCTGTTTCAGCATTTAGCATGGTTTAGCATCTTAGAGCCCGGTACATTATTGGCATATAGTAGACTTAAAAATGAATATTTGTGGATTGTCTGAATGAGTGGATGGATGTGTCTGATTCATATCCTATTTGCAGGTCCTATGCCCTACAGTGGATTTTCAGTGTCAGATTGGGAACGTATTTATGATGGGGATTGGCATTGTTCCCTATCTAATGGATAAAGATTACACATCAAAGGACTTTACATTGACATCCCAAAAACCTCATAGGAATTACTTAACAAAAAAATAAACTTGGATTCTGTATAATTTCTAATTTATAAGCTGGCCAGACCACTGGTATTTCTGCCAGTCCTCTGGTAGTTCCGATGATGTCCCCATGATGACCCAGGCATAATCAGAATGGCTTTAGGATTTGGGAGCCAAAATGTTCCTCAGTATTTACTGCTTTGCTAGTCCATTTAAGAAAATGGACTATTGAAAAAATAGCTTCAGACACAATATGGCATTTTATGATTTAGCATAAAATCTGAGAAATATAGAGGTTATCTGAGGCCTGCAGTGGTAAAGTTCCCTCTGCTATTGAAGTTATTGTCTTTAAATAAAGATTCTACATCAGTAATGCTATATATATATATATGTTTTTTTTCTGATATTCAGGTTAATTTCCTATTCTCTATAAGGAAGTAATTAGTTGGTTGGTATGAGAGATAGTGTGGCTTCCAAAAGTGAAAAGTATTATTTTGTTGTAATTTCCAGCTACCTAAGGATGGGAGAGGCCCAGGACACTGCAGTCAGTATATTATGTGGAGCAGGTTATATTGTGGTTTATTTATGACCTTTTACATGTTTATTTTCTATGCAATTTTGTGTGCTCCTTTTTGAGTTTTGGTAGATAAGTGTTTTGTAACTTCAGAATACTTGGAGTTATATATATATATATGACATATATATATATATATATATATTCTATATATGTATATATATATATATATATATCATATATATATATATTTATCATAGTAGTTAAAGCCGTGGACAGTGTACTAGTCTACCTAGGTTCAAATTCTGGCTTTACCCTATGACTTCCCTGTGGCTTCCTCTGCTCACCTATTTAAAAGGAGTATAATAAGACTGCTGTGGTGAGTTATATACTAAGTGCTATTTAAGCATTTGCTATAATGATTATGTATACTCGAAGGCAAGGAACTTGCCCCTTGATTGTCTCTGTATTCCTAGTGCTTAAGAATTCCTAGTGCTTTCCTAGTGCATTGTCTTAGGATAGAGATAGCTCAGTATAGTTCTTCTCACTATAAAGTACTGTTACGTTGAAAGTCTTTGCTTGTGTACTAATAATCTATGACATATCTGCTGAGGACAAGGAAAGGAATAGTTTTAAAACTGCAATGGATAACAAAAGATTGTATGATGTAATGCCTTTATTATGTAATTATAAAACTAACAAATGATCATGGTAGAAAATTTGAAAAACTCGTAGACAAAATAGAGATCAATAAAATTTGGAGTAGCATTCAGAGTGTAGAGTTGTCCATGAATATTAGTGCTTTCACATTTTCCAGGACTTTAAGTAGACTCTGCTTCTTAAGAGGCTATTCATGATATTTTATTTTAATGATGTTTTCATCATGGGGACACACACACACACACACACAGAAATCTGTTTAAAAAAAAGAAAGACATGTAAATCACTGATGTTTCAGATAGCCACATGAAATAAAGTGAGAAAGGTCAACAAGCTGAAAGAATGTGGAGTAGCATCTCCTTAATTGCTTACATAATTCTGATAATTACCTCTCTGTGGATAATGTAATTAATGGGGAATCTAATTCAAGAAAAATGTATGAACTTCAAGCCTTCTCGAAGCCAAGTATTTCTTTCCACAAAAGTTTAATTTCCACGGCCGTGCTTCCTTATTACCTGACAGGGTAAGTGTATTGTATGGCAAAGGATCTTCCCAAAGGAAGGTGCTTCCCACACTGATCATCATAAATGACTTCGGAATTATTGTTGCTATATTACCAAAATCTTAAACTAGGGTATTTTTGACAAATGTGGTCATTAGTTAATTTTTAGAGCTACAAACTGTCAGATGGCTCTGCAAAAACAATTGTCTGGCTGTTCTTCAGGGTGATCACAATATGGTAATGACCTTGAGGTACCACTAAAAAGCAGGAAGGTGTGAGTCTTCCTTTGGTTCCAGAGTGAAATGCGAGTTGGAGTTGGAGTTTGAAAAGAGGCCGACAACCAAGTGATAGAGAAGGAAATGTGAGGTCATTAATGAAAAACCAGGTTTAAGTTAAGGTGAAGAGGCATGAGGAAATGGTCAGCTGTTACAGTATTACAAAGATCATGAAGGAGCATATCCATGAATGTGGTTTGTATTGCAATCTGCTGAAAAAGAGACAAATATCCTGGCCTGGCCTTCATGGAGATTATTTTTATTGATTCTGATAATAGATTATTGTTGAAAAGGGCCTCCTATAAATTATAACCATGCAAAGGCAGCAAGATAACTTGTTTTTTCTTTATGTATGTGTTTCTCATTCCTACTCACTTCTCTCTTAGGGGAAGAGAAAATCACAAAAAACAAAAATGTCAAATCTCAGCTATTCATTTCCAAATAATTTTTTTTCCAAATTCCAAAGGAGGCAATAGGTTAACTGTTAAGATTTGTCAGGCTCAAAAAACTAGATTTTTACAAAGTGTAGCCAAATTTTGTTTCATAAATAGTAGCTTTGGAAAGAATATGTGATGATGCAAAGTTGGAAAAAGCTGGTTTTTCTTCCGTAAATGACTTCACCGTGTGAGAGAAGAGGCAGAGAAGAAATCAAAGTAATTAAACATGGGGTGAGTTTTTCTGATAGGGGACTCTAGTGCTTTAAAATAGACTAGATAATCCTCGGGATAATCTGAGGGTAGAACAGACCAGTGCCTCATTTCCAATCTGGTACCCTGGAAGAAACAGTGTATTTCCTTTGAGGTCTTGAGAGGCTTTTCTTCTTCTTTGTTTTGTTTTTGGTTCATTTTGTAATCAACTTTATTAAGGTATCATTTACACACAATAAAATGCAGACATTTTTAGTCAACGGTTCAATGACTTTTAATTAATGTACACATTTGTATAACTACCACCCCCATGAGATCGATAACAATTCTAAAACCCTAGAAAGTTTCCTCCTAGGCTTTTGCAAAAGTATCCCCATCTCCCACCCCAAGGCAACCACGGATCTGATTTTTATCTTTAGAGATGAATTTTGCCCAGTTTAGAATTTCACGTAAGTTGAATAATACAGTAGGTGCCCTTTTGATCTGGCTTCACTTGCTCAGCATATGGTTTTTGAGATTCGTTCATGTTGGGATGTTTTAAACCAGGACTTTAGCCTGGGTGGCTGATGTTGTCTGAAGGCACCTTATAGGTAAATCTGAGTCTCTGGCATTGTCACTGTCTGTTCTTGGCTCAGTATTTTCAACTTTACTAAGAAGCACAAGGTTGAAGTAAGGAAGATCATTGTCAGTATAATGGAGGTGAAGTGGGTTCTGTTATATAATATTCTCAGCATAAATTGACCTGCTTGGAATCATTGTGTTGAAAATCGACAAGGATACTCTTCCTCCAAAAACCTTGATACTATAAAACTTCTAAAGGACGCTGTCCTAGGACTCTTTTAGTTTTCAATTTTTGGGGAACATTTCTGGAAAATTGAAATGCTCACAACCTGAAAGAAGCAATTATTCACCTGAAGGCTAACTCTGCTAAAGTTGAGTTGTCCGACCTTTACATGCTGATAGAACCCAAATAGCCTTGCAAAACAATGCTCTTATTGGATATAAGCATATAGATTGTTTAAGATGGACGTGTATATGCAGTAAAGTGAAAAAACAAAGAATCTTTGAGTTTTCCTTGCTGTTTTTTTTTTTTTTTTTCACTTACGCTTCTATATCATACGCTAATAGTTTAGGGTAACCTCAGGTTAGTTTTAGGTCCACTCTTTACGTAAATGTTGATGTACTCCATACGCAACTTTTTTCTACCTTCCTTCTTTTCTTCCATCTTTCCTTTCTAACTTCTTATAATCCATTATACTTAATCCTGCATTTGTTGAGGTGGCAAGTACTGTAGGAAAATTGAAAGCAGTGTGAAATTTTGCTGTTCAGAATGCATGTTGACCAAATTCTATATTGAGAAAAGGTCTGAATTTACCCACAGTAACCGTTTCTCAGCCTCTCTGAATAAAGGCCATAGAAACTGGGCTCTATATAATATCCTGACAGGTATGTAGAATTCATAGCAATTGCCCTCAAAGAGCTTACCTAGCGTAGATGCATATGAATGCATTTAATGATTGCTTTATTGGCAGCAGTGCCAACACACACAGTCTATTTTGTTTTATATGATTATCATTACCTGCTGTTTACCACTGTATACATTGCTAATGGTGTGGTTTCTATGGCTTGTGAATTTCACGGCCCAATATTATGTAATTTATTGCACACTTTAGTGTAGAAGATGGAGACTCCATAAATTTTCGTGTGCTCTTTGCCCCTTTGGAATCTATTACACTGAGATCAGACAAAGTAATAAATTTATTTCAAATGTGCGTGATAGCTAAACATCAATTAGGACTTGATGGGAAATATTTCTTCTTCCAGCAACATAACAGTTTTTAAAGACTAAGCCATTGAACGTGGAGTTCCTGAACATGGGACTCAGTTCACTGGGATCCCTCCTTAGAAAAATAAAGGAAAACTTGAATTGGATATGTGTGGCTTATTCAAGTAGTAACTAATCAGCTACATCTTTGTTAACTTAATTTGTCACAATGGTTTGGTATTTTATTAACTCCCTTCCCCTTCTTCCCCTGACTCTCACGAGAATGGATCATGAGTATCTTAAAACATACTAAGTCGTCTTCCATCCCTGTTAATCTAACTACAAAAACACACTTTCCTTATCCAATGTAACATACTGTCTTTTAGAGTAGCTGTGGTTTTAATTCTCTACAAAATTAAAACCAGCAAAGAGAAACATTTTCAAGGAGCCACCACATTGTAGAGCTTTAGAAAGAAGACTTTAGAATTAAGGGCAACTATATCATTTTATAGCTAAAGCACCTGAGACCTAAAGTAGGAAGGTAACCATTGAGGTCAGGGAAAGGGGTTGAAGATCAGGTTTCAAGCTGAGAAAGAGTCTACAGGGACTCAATCTGAGCAGGTCAAAAACTGAAATGAGACCACGAATGTTCTGGGAAGGGTGGCACCTGGCCTCGAGGGTGGGATTCAGACAGGGAGTGGGCCTGGGGGAACTGAGCTTCCGCAGTAGGCAGAGAAGGCCACCTCATCTGTGGAAAGTGCCACTGACATCAGGGAGTTGAGGGGAAAGAGCAGTGAATTCCAGTCCCCCTGAGAAAGCAGGCCAATCTGATTAACTCTGAATTTAGGCTTATTTCAGATACTTCTAATTTTCTTTTTTTTTTTTTTTTTTGTGGTACGCAGGCCTCTCACTGTTGTGGCCTCTCCCGTTGCGGAGCACAGGCTCGGACACGCAGGCCCAGGGCCATGGCTCATGGGTCCAACCACTCCACGGCATGTGGGATCTTCCTGGACCGGGGCACGAACCAGTGTCCCCTGCATCGGCAGGCAGACTCTCAACCACTGCACCACCAGGGAAGCCCAGATGTGTAGTTCTTTAAAAATATTTTTAACATTTTTCCAGCTACATGTAGAATATAACTTAGCATAAAAACAGTATGGGTTTTATTTTAAGTAGTTTAACATTTTGACATCCTCATAATGAAATTGAATCCAGACAGTTTCTCTCCATGATCTCTTGAAATAGTCCTTGATCATCCACAGTATTTCCCATCATCACAAAGGTGGTACCAAGGGCAGAGAACTCCAACATTATTAAAGTTTCATAAAGCAAAGTCAATTTTAAGAATATAATGTCCCCTAACTGATAAAGGTCTTGACAGATAATTTCAAGGGAAGCATAAATTATTTTCTGTTTGTCAGAGGGCAAAATTATTTAGGTTGACTTAATGAATGGCAGAGTTTTTGAGTGGAGAGTGTTCTTAAAATATTATGTAGATCTGTACTGTCAACAGATGCTAGCCACGTGGCATTATTTATATGGAAACAAATTTTAAAATAAGGTTAAAAATTCAGTTCCTCAGTTGCATTTGCCATATTTCAAAGATGTTTATTAGCTCCATGTAGCTATTGAATACTGCTTTGCATAGTACAGATATAGAATATTTTCATTATCACCAAAAATTCTACTGAGCAATACTAAAATTATACCCAGATATTCACAGAGAAGGCAACCAAGTCTCAAGGAAATGATATATCTTCCCCACGGTCACACAACTATGTTTTTAAAGAAAATCAAAATGACACAAAGGAAATAGTAACAGAGGCATTAAAGAAACCCAGTAAGTTTCTGGAGCAGTCAAAGTAGGGTTTAAAAGTGCACACTTAGCTGTTAGCAGGGTTGAAGCTCTTGATGGTTAGTAAGATCTACCTGCCTGAATTTGGACATTAGCATTTTATGCAATGAATTAAAAGCAAAAAATCATTTCAACGAATGCCTTCCAGCTCCATATTTTTAGCCACTGCCGTGCTTCCAGATTATGTTTATCACTTTCATATACAGGGCACCACTGTGAAATGTGATGGTTTATCTGACCCCAGAGAAATCAGGAAATCTTGTGGGGGTTATGGCTCTATTTGAAAAGGTTGATTTTTCAATGCATCATGCAGACTGGCCCTGTTTTAAAAGGGATTCCTGCCATCAAATAATCAAAATGTAAACCTCTTCTCAGCTTGCAAAAGTCAAAGATAGTCCCTGCATCTTTATTATTTCATTGAAATCCAAATATTATTTTTCCTTTCTCTAACTTGTTTTCCTCACAGTGTGATCAACTATTGCCAAGGAAGGAAAGGTTAGATTTATCAATCAAAGTTTACTAAAGGCCCCCTAGGTAATTGAACCCTCAGGAGAAACAATCCTCATGTATTCTTTTTCTGTTGTTTCAATAGCTTTGTAAAGAGTCATTTCAGTATGTTTGGCTCTGTAGCAGAGGTTCTGTGAAGTGCTTGTCATCCTCAGAGGTCCAGAAAGTCTGCGAGTCTGTGGGTAAAGATGGGTAAGGAGAGAGAGGGAAGGAGGATAGAGAGAGGCTCAGGGCTGAGATAAGGACAGTGATCTAAAGCCTCCTGGGGGTGAGGCTGGGGTGCACAGACACCCACGACTAATCTAGACAGAAACTGAGTAATCAAGGGCATGACCACTGTGAGGTCATGTGGTCACCTCTCCCTCTAGAAATAAACATTGCCCTCAGTAAGTCTCCTCCCGCCCCAGAAGAGCATTAGGAAGGTCTGGGGAGGGGGCTTATTGGCAGAAATGGAAAAAGCAGGTTGAAGGGATTAGCCTGGAGCAGAGAGACCAAGAAACCCAAGCCAGTAGGTGGAAGGCAGACTTTTCATGGAAGTCTCCAAGCCCAAGTCAAGTTCTGGGACCACCAAGTACAAGTCAAAGAGTGCACATTTAACCCCTTTGGGCCCCCATGGGAGTGGAGGAAGACTGGACAGAGAGGGAGAAGGGGCCAATGAAGGTACAGTATTTACTATGGGATTTAACTCCCGAAAGGCCTCCCAGTAGCTTCAGGTCTGCTCAAGAATCCTTCATGTCCTGCTGGTTTGCAGTGAGTGGCTCACAGCTTCAAGGCCTCCTCTGCCAGATAGAGAACTATTTCAACCATCCTGCCTCTATTTTGGACTGTAGCAATGCAGACAGGAAACCTGACCCCATTTTCAGGTTCTAAAGAGAAATTCTAAGTACCTGAAAGACTGAGGAACATGGTGGCTTTTATTTAAGATGGGGAGCTAGAGAGCACATACCTGGACTTGGGCCTGCAGCAGCACCAAACTGCACCAAGAGTTCCCTTTATTTTCTCTCGCATCTCTGTTTCTCCTTTTCTCTCTGCTGGATTAGCCACGTGGACTCCAAGTTCTTCATTGTGTGGTCCTGGTACCAAGATTCTCCTGGGAATTGTAAAGCTATTCACCTTCTACATCGAGCACTTCTTGTTTTTTCCCCAGCAAAGTTAAGTCATCCTTAAGAGGAGTCAGGGTGCTAGCTCTTAAAAATATTTCAGTCATCCCTTTGTACATTAAATGCTCTTTCTTGGAGACTGCTCCTGACGTGGCGTTCACCGTGCTCTCAGCTGGCCTCCTGAAGTTCTGCCCTGCCTTCCCCACCAGGTACAGTTCAGGAGCTGCCTACCTCAGGGTGATAGGTTATCTTCTAGTTGCTTTATTCCTTTCCCTTTTACATTTAGAAAATATAATTTGAATACATAAACTTCTCTGTGGCCACAGCTTTATTTGCAACCCACAGGTTTGGTTATGGCATATTTTCATTATCATTCAATTAATAAAATTCTAATTCCCATTGTGACTTTATCTTTGACTTACATAATGATCAGAAGTATGTTTTTAATATCCAACTATTTGGTAAAATATTGGTTATATATTTTTAAATTTCTTGCTTATTTGGAGTCTTGTTTTATAACCGGAATATAGTCAATTTTATAAATGTGCCATGTGCACCTAAAATTTTCTGCATAATATATATATTACATCATTGTTGTTGCAGTGTTTTATGTAAATTTAGGCCAAAGTTTTTAATGTTGGTATTCAGATCTTCTCTAATCTGCTGATTTGTTGTTGTGGTTCTATGTTACTGATCTAGGTAATTTAGATTTTTCTATTTCTACTTAGTTTTTTGGAATTTCCCTTCATCTATTGCATTGAAATTTAGATTTATAATATATTCCTTGTAAAGTAGCAGTGGGTTTTATTATCCTGCCTTATCGCCAGTGATACTTTTTGCTTTCAAATTTATGTTAACATTAAAAAATCTTCTTCAATTTTACTTATTGTTGTTAGGACATAATTTTTGAATCCTTTAATTTTCAATCTGACTCTTGTCTCTTGTAGGTGGCATAGAATTATGTTTTTTGTTTTAATAATCCTTGTCCTTTAATTTGAGTATTTACAGTTAAGGTATTTTCTTGTAGACCGTTTACTCCTCGTTTACTATCTGTCCCACCTTGTTATGTTCCTTTTGCTCTTCTTTCTTCCTTTTAGATTTCTTCAAATTCCATTTTCCCTTGTATTAGCTTGTTATTTTTACATAAGTAGCAGTTACACATGTACCATGACTTATTAGCTCTTTTACTGCTTCTCAAGCAATGCTGAGATCTTAAATATCTTTTACTACTTTTTCTCTTCCATTTGTTTTAATGCATTTTAATTTTTGATATATTTCATTATTACTTTTTTGTGCTGTTAGATTTTATTTAGGTTTATCCACTTATTTATTCCTTCTGTTATACATAATTCTTTATAAAGTCCTTATTTTCGTCTATGATAACCTTCCTTCAGCCTGCGGGTCTCCCTGTATAATTTAATTCAGTCAGTTCTGATGAGAACATATTTTCTAAATTTTGTTTGTCTGCAAATTTCCTTATTTCATCTTTCCTTCCAAACAACATTTTCTCTGCCTCTAGAATTCCCAATGGGCAGTTATTTTCTTTAGCACTTAAAAATGTTATTCCATTATTTTCTAGTATCCAGTTTCGTTGAGAAGAAAGCTGTAATCTTAATCCTATTGTTCCTTTGAAAGTAATCTCTCTTTTTCGTCGGGCAGCTTTTAAGATGTCATGTTTTTCTTTGCTATTCATGAGTTGTACTGTGGTGATCTCAGGTGTGGTTTTCTTTGGATTTGTTCTTGTTGCATTTTTTAATGCTTATTGAATTTATGGCTCCATATATTCCTTTTAGTTTTAGAGAACTCTCAGCTGTTAATATTTCTGAAATATTGTTTTCATCCCAATCTCTCTCTCCTTTTTTCCTTGGACTCCAGTTTACACATATGATAAAAAATATTTACTGTGGCCCATGTGTCTCAAATGCGCTTTTGTCTACTTTTTATTCTTTTCGTTTCCCATGCCTTAGTCTTAATATTGTTACTACTCTATCTTCCAGTTCACTTACCTCTCTTTACCTGTGTCCAATCCAGTACCGAGTTTTAAATTTCGTATAGTTTTTAATTCTATCAGTTCAACTTCAATCAGTTTATAGTTTCTTGTCGTCAAGTTAAGTTCTCCACCTTGTCATCTATTTTCTTGAACTTGATAATATTTACCAAAATATGTATGAACTTTAATGTTTAGGTCATCCATGATTCTGATTCTGTTTTGTTTTTTATTCTAATTCTCCTTTTCTTGGTAGTCTTGGTGGCTCTTCAGCGAATACCAGACTTGGGATATGACAAGTTGTAGAGAATCTGAATGACATTACAGTTGCCCTTTGAACAACCTGGGTTTGAACTGCACAGATGCACTTATACATGGATTTTTTTTCAATAAGTAATACAGTACTACATGGTGTGTGGTTGGTTGAATCCTCAGATTCAGAACCACAGATAAGAAGGGCCGACCATAAAGTTATATGTGGATTTTTGACTGCACAGGGAGTCAGTGTCTCTAACCCCTACATTGTTCAAGGGTCAACTGTATTTTCTTGAGGAGAGAATTTCCTATTCTTAGGTAGGGAGCAGAGGGGAAGATCACCTCAGTCACTGGACCAACTTCATACTCATTTTCCTTCTTTATAAGGTTCAATGTAGACGTTGCCTCAACCTTCCTCACACACACACACACACACACACACACACAAACACAGACACACACACACACGTAGAGATTTCAATGTCCTAATTCATATCATTAGTTTACCATTGGGCCACAAATCTTTCATAGGTTCTGAACCCCAATTTTGTCTCTTCAGCATTATGAACCAACTAAGTCTTTGCTTTGACTTCAGTTAGCTTTTGTTTGACTTCTTAGCATCTTGCCTTGTCTACCTATTATACATGGAAAATACTGCAAGGGAACACTGTTGCTGAATCCAGCTCCGCTCTCTGAATCTTTACTCTCTCTGTGATTTTGGTCCTTAAAATTCTAGCTGCCTTGTTATTTCTCAATTCCAATTCTGGTTTCCTTAGTCCTATGACATTGTCCTAAGATCTACTGGCTTTTCTACCTCTTAGGAGCCACATTTGGTTTCTCAGCCTTACCTCTTAGGAGCCACATTTGGTTTCTCAGCCTTTTGCTCTTCATCAGTAGTTTCTAAATGACTGGGCTAGAAAAGCATGTGCAGAATATTGTTCTCACTTCAGTGAGTTTCTTTCTCTATTTTACTTTTCTAGGTCATGGCTACCTCAGTAGCTTTCTAACGCTCACAGTCCAATGTTGCTTATGATTTATCTGGCCTTTCTAGTATGTTTTCCTAAGGTAAACTGATATAGTTGGAAACAGAAGTTCGTACCCACCATTTAAAAAATGCTGTTTTGTCTTTCTATGAACTCTCTTTTCGTCCCATCTTCTGTCACTTTTTCCCAACAAAAATTCCCATTCTCACAGATAGATTATTTTAAGATGAAAAATTATTATTAAGCTAATATGTTAATTTTGAAAGGAATTAATTTTGCTTTGAACAAGAGCACAGATTGGTGAATGGAATATGGAAGATTCCTTAAGACCTTTTTCATCTCTAAGAGTAGTATCCAACCATCGGTACCATAATAAGTTTGTCAACAATGGAAGAAAGCAGTCTTTATAAAATCAGCATTATTCAGTACTCTCAAAAACTGCTTCACGCCGCCGACACCGACGCGGCCCGCCGCCGCCGCCGCTGCGGCCCGCCGCCGACGCCGCCGACGCCGCCGCCTGCCGCCGCGAGGCCTGTGTGCGGGCGCGGGTCGCTGTCCGCCCCGCCTTCCGGGGGGCCTGTGCACCCCGCCACTGCCGGGGTCCCGAGACCCGGGGGCGGCTTTCCCAGTAAAGCGCACGGAGCGCCACGGGCTGCTGCAACGTCACGCCGGCCTCTGCCGCCGCAGGGCCGCCCCACACTGCCCGCCCCTCCCTCCCCTCTGCCTGAGTGAGCCAGAGCCCCCGAATCAGCGGCTCCTTTAAACCCGTACTGTCTGAGCGAAGAACGGACGCCCTCCAGCGACCTACGCACAGAGGCGGGGCCGGGTCCAAGGCTGAGACCCGGGAGCTGTGAGAGCAGAGACAGGGAAATTTCTCTGTGCAGTCTCGGAGGCAGCGGATTAAAGCTCCACGGTCCATTTGATGTGCCCTGCGTCTGTGGAGTGCATGAATGGACAGCGAATCATCCCAAATTGAGGAAGTGGACTTTGAGGACAAGATTTAAGACTTTCCCCCCTTTTCCTCTTTTTACAACGAATTATTCCAAATTGAGGAGGTGGACTTGGAGAGCAAGATTTTTGATTTTTCCCCCTGCTCTCTTTTTGTGAATGTGTATGTGTAATCTTCTGTGTAAGATTCTCTCTGTATAGCTTTGCTTCCACCATATGTCCCAGGGTTCTATCGGTCCGTGTTTTTTTTTTTTCAATAATTACTTTCTAATTTTAATAACGCTACTATATTTCATACTTTATTCTAATTTACTTTACCTGCTCTTTCTTTTTTCCTACCTTCCCTTCCTCCCTCCCTCCCTCCACTCCTCCTTTCCTTCTTTCTTCTTTCCTCCCTCCCTCCCTCCCACCCTTCTTCTTTCCACTTTCTTTTTCTTTCCTTCCTCCCTCCCTCCCTCCTGTCTTTCTTTCTTTCTTTCCTTCCTCCCTCCCTCCCTCCCTTCTTCCATTCACTCTTCCTTTTGCTTTCATTCCTCCCTCCCTTCCTCCTTTCTTTCCTTCTTTCTTTCCATCCTTCCTCCCTCCCTCCTTTCTTTCTTCCTTCCTTCCTTCCTTTCTTCCCTTCTTCCTTTCTTTCCCTCTCTCTTTCTTTCTTCTACTAATTCTTTCTCTCTACCTTTTCTCCCTGTTATTCTGAGCCGGGTGGATGAAAGGCTCTTGGTGCTGCAGCCAGGAGCCAGTGCTGTGCCTCTGAAGTGGGAGAGCCAACTTCAGGACACGGGTCCACAAGAGACCTCCCAGCTCCACATAATATCAAGCAGCGAAAATCTCCCAGAGATCTCCATCCCAACACCAGCACCCAGCTTCAGTCAACGACCAGCAAGCTACAGTGCTGGTCACCCTATGCAAAGCAACTAGCAAGGCAGGAACACAACCCCACCCATTAGCAGAGAGGCTACCTAAAAACATAATAAGGCAGTAGGCACCCCAAAACACACCACCAGACGTGGACCTGTCCCCCAGAAAGACAAGATCGAGCCTCAACCACCAGAACACAGGCATTAGTCCCCCCCACCAGGAAGCCTACACAACCTACTGAAACAACCTTAGCCACTGGGGTCAGACACCAAAAACAACGGGAACTACGAATCTACAGCCTGCAAAAAGGAGACCCCAAACACAGTAACATAAGCAAAATGAGAAGACAGAAAAACACACAGCAGGTGAAGGAGCAAGATAAAAGCCTACCAGACCTAACAAATGAAGAGGTAATAGGCAGTCTACCTGAAAAAGAATTCAGAATAATGATAGTAAAGCTGATCCAAGATTCTATTTCCAAGATCCATAATCTTGGAAATAGAATAGACAAAATGCAAGAAACAGTTAACAAGGACCTAGAAGAACTAAAGATGAATCAAGCATCGATTAAAAACACAATAAATGAAATGAAAAATACTCTAGATGGGATCAATAGCAGAATAACTGAGGCAGAAGAACGGATAAGTGAGGTGGAAGATAAAATAGTGGAAATAACTGCTGCAGAGCAAAATAAAGAAAAAAGAATGAAAAGAACAGAGGACAGTCTCAGAGACCTCTGGGACAACATTAAACGCACCAACATTCGAATTATAGGGGTTCCAGAAGAAGAAGAGAAAAAGAAAGGGACTGAGAAAATATTTGAAGAGATTATAGTTGAAAACTTCCCCAATATGGGAAAGGAAATAGTTAATCAAGTCCAGGAGGCACAGAGAGTCCCATACAGAATAAATCCAAGGAGAAATACACCAAGACACATATTAATCAAACTGTCAAAAGTTAAACACAAAGAAATCATATTAAAAGCAGCAAGGCAAAAACAACAAATAACACACAAGGGAATCCCCATCAGGTTAACAGCTGATCTCTCAGCAGAAACTCTACAAGCCAGAAGGGAGTGGCAGGACATAATTAAAGTGATGAAGGAGAGAAACCTGCAACCAAGATTACTCTACCCAGCAAGGATCTCATTCAGATTTGATGGAGAAATTAAAACGTTTACAGACAAGCAAAAGCTGAGAGAGTTCAGCACCACCAAACCAGCTCTACAACAAATGCTAAAGGAACTTCTCTAGGCAAGAAGCACAACAGAAGGAATATACCTACAATAACAACCCAAAGCAATTAAGGAAATGGGAATAGGAACATACATATCAATAATTACCTTAAATGTAAATGGACTAAATGCTCCCACCAAAAGACACAGAGTGGCTGAATGGATACAAAAACAAGACCCATATATATGCTGTCTACAAGAGACCCACTTCAGACCTCGAGACACATACAGATTGAAAGTAAGGGGATGGAAAAAGATATTCCATGCAAATGGAAATCAAAAGAAAGCTGGAGTAGCAATTCTCATATCAGACAAAATAGACTTCAAAATAAAGACTATTAGAAGAGACAAAGAAGGACACTACATAACGATAAAGGGATCGATCCAAGAAGAAGATATAACAATTGTAAATATTTATGCACCCAACATAGGAGCACCTCAATACATACGGCAAATACTAACAGCCATAAAAGGGGAAATCGACAGTAACACAATCATAGTAGGGGACTTTAACACCCCACTTTCACCAATGGACAGATCATCCAAAATGAAAATAAATAAGGAAACACAAGCTTTAAATGATACATTAAACAAGATGGACTTAGTTGATATTTATAGGACATTCCATCCAAAAACAACAGAATACACATTTTTCTCAAGTGCTCATGGAACATTCTCCAGGATAGATCATATCTTGGGTCACAAATCAAGCCTTGGTAAATTTAAGAAAATTGAAATTGTATCAAGTATCTTTTCCGACCACAATGCTATGAGACTAGACATCAATTACAGGAAAAGATCTGTAAAAAATACAAACACATGGAGGCTAAACAATACACTACTCAATAACGAAGTGATCACTGAAGAAATCAAAGAGGAAATTAAAAAATACCTAGAAACAAATGACAATGGAGACACGACGACCCAAAACCTATGGGACGCAGCAAAAGCAGTTCTAAGGGGGAAGTTTATAGCAATACAATCTCACCTTAAGAAACAGGAAACATTTCGAGTAAACAACCTGACCCTGCACCTAAAGCAATTAGAGAAAGAAGAACAAAAAACCCCCAAAGCTAGCAGAAGGAAAGAAATCATAAAGATCAGATCAGAAATAAATGAAAAAGAAATGAAGGAAACGATAGCAAAGATCAACCAAACTAAAAGCTGGTTCTTTGAGAAGATAAACAAAATTGACAAACCATTAGCCAGACTCATCAAGAAAAGAAGGGAGAAGACTCAAATCAATAGAATTAGAAATGAAAAAGGAGAAGTAACAACTGACACTGCAGAAATACAAAAGATCATGAGAGATTACTATAAGCAACTCTATGCCAATAAAATGGACAACCTGGAAGAAATGGACAAATTCTTAGAAATGCACAACCTGCCAAGACTGACTCAGGAAGAAATAGAAAATATGAATAGACCAATCACAAGCACTGAAATTGAAACTGTGGTTAAAAATCTTCCATCAAACAAAAGCCCAGGACCAGATGGCTTCACAGGCGAATTCTATCAAACATTTAGAGAAGAGCTAACACCTATCCTTCTCAAACTCTTCCAAACAATATCAGAGGAAGGAACACTCCCAAACTCATTCTACGAGGCCACCATCACCTTGATACCAAAACCAGGCAAGGATGTCACAAAGAAAGAAAACTACAGGCCAATATCACTGATGAACATAGATGCAAAAATCCTCAATAAAATACTAGCAAACAGAATCCAACAGCATATTAAAAGGATCATACACCATGATCAATTGGGGTTTATTCCAGGAATGCAAGGATTCTTCAATATACGCAAATCAATCAATGTGATACACCATATTAACAAGTTGAAGGAGAAAAACCATATGATCATCTCAATAGATGCAGAGAAAGCTTTCGACAAAATTCAACACCCATTTATGATAAAAACCCTGCAGAAAGTAGGCATAGAGGGATCTTTCCTCAACATAATAAAGGCCATATATGACAAACCCACAGCCAACATCGTCCTCAATGGTGAAAAACTGAAACCATTTCCACTAAGATCAGGAACAAGACAAGGTTGCCCACTCTCACCACTCTTATTCAACATAGTTTTGGAAGTTTTAGCCACAGCAATCAGAGAAGAAAAGGAAATAAAAGGAATCCAAATCGTAAAAGAAGAAGTAAAGCTGTCACTGTTTGCAGATGACATGATACTGTACATAGAGAATCCTAAAGATGCTACCGAAAAACTACTAGAGCTAATCAATGAATTTGGTAAAGTAGCAGGATACAAAATTAATGTACAGAAATCTCTGGCATTCCTGTACACTAATGATGAAAAATCTGAAAATGAAATCAAGAAAACACTCCCATTTACCATCGCAACAAAAAGAATAAAATATCTAGGAATAAACCTACCTAAGGAGACAAAAGACCTGTATGCAGAAAATTATAAGACACTGATGAAAGAAATTAAAGAAGATACAAATAGATGGAGAGATATACCATGCTCCTGGATTGGAAGAATCAATATTGTGAAAATGACTGTACTACCCAAAGCAATCTACAGATTCAATGCAATCCCTATCAAACTACCACTGGCATTTTTCACAGAACTAGAACAAAAAATTTCAAAATTTGTGTGGAAAAACAAAAGACCCCGAATAGCCAAAGCAATCTTGAGAACGAAAAACGGAGCTGGAGGAATCAGGCTCCCTGACTTCAGACTATACTACAAAGCTACAGTAATTAAGACAGTGTGGTACTGGCATAAAAACAGAAAGATAGATCAGTGGATCAGGATAGAAAGCCCAGAGATAAACCCATGCACATATGGCCAACTTATCTTTGATAAAGGAGGCAGGAATGTACAGTGGAGAAAGGACAGCCTCTTCAATAAGTGGTGCTGGGAAAACTGGACAAGGACATGTAAAAGTTTGAGATTAGATCATTCCCTAACACCATACACAAAAATAAGCTCAAAGTGGATTAAAGACTTAAATGTAAGGCCAGAAACTATCAAACTCTTAGAGGAAAACATAGGTAGAACACTCTATGACATAAATCACAGCAAGATCCTTTTGGACCCACCTCCTAGAGAAATGGAAATAAAAACAAAGATAAACAAATGGGACCTAATGAAACTTCAAAGCTTTTGCCCAGCAAAGGAAACCATAAACAAGACCAAAAGACAACCCTCAGAATGGGAGAAGATATTTGCAAATGAAGCAACTGACAAAGGATTAATCTCCAAAATTTATAAACAGCTCATGCAGCTCAATAGCAAAAAAACAAACAACCCAATCCAAAAATGGGCAGAAGACTTAAATAGGCATTTCTCCAAAGAAGATATACAGACTGCCAACAAACACATGAAAGAATGCTCAACATCATTAATCATTAGAGAAATGCAAATCAAAACTACAATGAGATATCATCTCACACCAGTCAGAATGGCCATCATCAAGAAATCTAGAAACAATAAATGCTGGAGAGGGTGTGGAGAAAAGGGAACACTCTTGCACTGCTGGTGGGAATGTGAATTGGTACAGCCACTATGGAGAACGGTATGGAGGTTCCTTAAAAAACTACAAATAGAACTACCATATGACCCAGCAATCCCACTACTGGGCATATACCCTGAGAAAACCATAATTCAAAAAGAGACATGTACCAAAATGTTCATCGCAGCTCTATTCACAATAGCCCGGAGCTGGAAACAACCTAAGTGTCCATCATCGGATGAATGGATAAAGAAGATGTGGCACATATATACAATGGAATATTACTCAGCCATAAAAAGAAACGAAACTGAGCTATTTGTAATGAGGTGGATAGACCTAGAGTCTGTCATACAGAGTGAAGTAAGTCAGAAAGAGAAAGACAAATACCGTATGCTAACACACATATACGGAATTTAAAAAAAAAAATGGCATGAAGAACCTAGGGGTAAAACGGGAATAAAGACACAGACCTACTTGAGAATGGACTTGAGGATATGGGGAGGGGGAAGGGTAAGCTGTGACAAAGCGAAAGAGAGGCATGGACATATATACACTACCAAACGTGGGGTAGATAGATGGTGGGAAGCGGCCGCATGGCACAGGGAGATCAGCTCGGTGCTTTGTGACCGCCTGGAGGGGTGGGATGGGGAGGGTGGGAGGGAGGGAGATGCATGAGGGAAGGGATGTGGGAACAGATGTATGTGTATGACTGATTCACTTTGTTATAAAGCAGAAACTAATAAAAAAAATTGTGTAAAAAAAAAAAAAAGGCAGTCGATATCAAATGATCCATACTATCATTAAGTTCTGTAGTGCATAGTGTCACTAGTAGTCTAATCATAGTAAGTAGCTAAAATACTTGTTGAATTGTACTGTATCATGTTTACTTTCCAATATAAGTAGGGTCATGTCCTGAACTGTACTCAATTATAATATAATAACTAATGCTAATGGACACAGTAATAAAGTTAAAATAAGCACCTGAAAAAAAAAAAAAAACTGCTTCACTTTCCTGCTCATGCCACCAATTTCCAAATGTTCAATAGGAGCAGAGAATCATGGGATGGGATGTGGAGAAATGGCCTGTCATAGTAACTATAAATATTGGAAGAATGGAATTATAAATAAAGAGGGTTTTCTATGAATATATTTGAAGTGTTTGTTCCTACAGAACTTCTAGAATAAGACTCAAAAGTTTAACAAACACCTCTTAATAAGTATGAAAATCACTAAAATTTATCTCATAATACTTTTTTCTTTTGTGTTATGTGATTGTCAGAGTCACACCAAACTATTTTTACCTGGACTTCACAGATCTTCTTATTTTTACTATGGGATCAGTTACCCTACATTTTTGAAATTTGGCAAAATAGTTAAAGTTGGAACATTTCCCCAAAATCCAGGGCATATGACTTACATTTCTGTAGAAGGCAATATTATATTTCTGTCTAGTTCTGGGGTAAACATTTTCATACCTGCCAATCCAATTTGACGAATGTATCATTTTTCCAGTGCACTAGTGTAAAGTAAATGGTAAATTCAGTCAAACAGTCATTTCATACATCAAAAAGGAAAATCAGTCAACACAACTGTCTGACTGAAATGAATGAAGAAAACAAATCAAGGCAAACAACTGTCCCAGTAGACTTGTATAAACACAGTAGTGGTGTCATGTGCAGAATTAATCTTCCCTCACCCTTAACTGGAGAACACTCTGCCAGCCAATTCAGTCACTCAAATGATACTGAATTATAATATTCCAGTTTCATTTACTCTCAGTTACTGCTGACTGCCCTTCCTTCTCCTTCATCTGTCCATCAGTGGAGAATGTCAGAGCAGGAGAATAGTAATATTGGCATATTGTAATGTACTGTCGTGAATTCTACAGCTTCAAAATTCTTAGGATAACTCAATGATCTTAAAGAGTCTGGTGCAGAAAGGATATGTGAATTAAATCGCAGACCACTGTCTGACCCTTCCAGCACTAACACCCCTTATTCCTGGTTCTAATATATCACAGAATACGCAAGAGGAAGGTTTTGAGTGGTCAGCAGAAATATGGCTCCAAAGCAGGCACATGGAAAAGAAATGTTGTCATCTCTGATCCACTTTAAAGTTGACTTGTCTTTTACTCATAAACCAGATTCAGTGTGAATTCTGTTCTGCTAAATGTTAGAGAATCTATTGGAGGAGTGTGGCCAATTCTTTTGAATTTTTTTACTCTCTAACTTTTTGTTTTTTTAACATCTTTATTGGAGTAGAATTGCTTTACAATGCTGTGTTAGTTTCTGCTTTATAACAAAGTGAATCAGCTATACATATACATATATCCCCATATCTCCTCCCTCTTGTGTCTCCCTCCCACCCTCCCTACCCCACCCCTCTAGGTGGTCACAAAGCACCGAGCTGATCTCCCTGTGCTATGTGGCTGCCTCCTACTAGTTTGTGTTTTACATTTGGGAGTGTATATATGTCCAAGCCACTCTGTCACTTCATCCCACCTTACCCTTCCCCCTCCCCGTGTCCTCAAGTCCATTCTCTACGTCTGCGTCTTTATTCCTGTCCTGCCCCTAGGTTCTTCAGAAGAATTTTTTTTTTCAGATTCCATATATCTGTGTTAGCATACGGTATTTGTTTTTCTCTTTCTGACTTACTTCACTCTGTATGACAGTCTCTAGGTCCATCCACCTCACTGCAAATAACTCAATTTCATTTCTTTTTATGGCTGAGTAATATTCTACTGTATATATGTGCCACATCTTCTTTATCATTCATCTGTCGATGGACACTTAGGTTGTTTCCATGTCCTGGCGATTGTAAATACTGCCACAATGAACATGGTGGTACATGTCTCTTTTCGAATTATGGTTTTATTAGGGTATATGCCCAGTAGTGGGATTGCTGGGTCGTACGGTAGTTCTATTTTTAGTTTTTTAGGGAACCTCCATACTGTACTCAATAGTGGCTGTATCAATGTACATTCCCACCAACAGTGCAAGAGGGTTCCCTTTTCTCCACACCCTCTCCAGCATTTAGTGTTTGTAGATTTTTTGATGATGGCCATTCTGACTGGTCACAGAAAGAACTTTGGCATGATGTTCATCATCTAACTTATCCTAACATGCAGACATTTATGAGAGTAAAGTCATGTCTTTGCCAGAGTGGGTTGCTTATCTGGGCAACTGGGTCAAATCAAGAAGGGCAAATGTAGGCTGCCAGAGTAAATAAGGAGAGGAAAAACAAAAGAACGAGCCATATCATTCATCAGTGATTTTCCCCCCAATATTCTTAGCCTCCACCTATCTCCATCTTACTGGTAACACAGGAACTAGACTGAACTATCAGGTAAAAGGTCTCTACAGAAACTGAGGTAATATAGAAAATTTAAAAAAACATAAAATTGTAAACTTTCTTCCTAGGGCTAATTGAGATGATACTTCAATAATAACATAAGATCAGGTGAGGTCTAAAGAAATTTTAGAAAACCTGGATACAGTAAGAAAACATCTGTTCGCCAGCATCCGAATGTTAGAGAGACACCAAGACATGTGGGCCAAGTTGTGGAGAGAAGGGAAACACAGATGCAAGCTTGACATT
Organism: Mesoplodon mirus; assembly: GCF_964341445.2. Lineage (NCBI taxonomy): Eukaryota > Metazoa > Chordata > Mammalia > Artiodactyla > Ziphiidae > Mesoplodon > Mesoplodon mirus. The sequence goes on from NW_028295226.1 coordinate 162,249, forward strand.
TGGTGCAGCTTTTCTCCTTGGGGCATTTGCTGATTCAAATGTTACAGCCTAGGAGCTGAAAAGCCAAGGAGTTCAAAAGACTGTAACCACAGAAGCCAAACGGCAAGAGCTCAAGCTAAAGGCAACAACTAATGGAATGACAAGCTACACGTATCCTTAGTCTCACAGGGCTGCGGGAACCATTACATTTAAAGCCTAACAAATACAAGGGTAGTTGGGAATAGGGAGAATCCAAACTTTCACACGGTTAAGCCCAAAGGGCAACACCCGTAGAGGAAGGACAAGACAGAAATAGAGCACCCTTCACACAGACGGAAAAAAAGGCTTTGAATGAGCTCAAACTGAGAATGGACTAAGGTTTCCAGTCCCTATAGTAACTGTCTGCCATGGGCAAAAGGAAATCTTTTCAAGAGAACAATAACAACATCCAGAATGTGGAGGTATCTTTATAGTTTCCTAAAATAAGTTAAGCCCAATTTTAATAGAAAAAATAATTGGACATACCAGGAAAAAGACTAAATGATCAAAAGCTCAAAAAAGAAAGAAAGAAAGAAAGAAAAAAGACAATATAAATAGACACAGGAGGACAAGAGTGAGTAGGCATTGGGTAAAAAACAAAAGAAAACAACTATGATTAAACAAAGAAAATAGACACATGGCAAATAAGCATATGAAAAGATGCTACACATTCCATGTCATCAGGGAATTTTAAATTAGGATAACGAGATACCACTACACACCTATTCAAATAGCTAAAATCCAAATAATGAAATACCAAAGTTGTTGATGATGCAGAACAACTGAAATTCTCATTTGCTGCTAGCAGGGTACTTGGCAGTTTCTTACAAAACTAAACATACTTTTACCATACAGTGATCTAGTAATCATGCTCTTTGGTATTTACCCATAGGAACTGAAAAGTTATGTCCTCATAAAAACCTGCACATGGATGTTTATAACAGTTTCTTTCATAATTGCCAAAACTTGACATCAACCAAGATGTTTTTCAATAGGTGAATGGATAAACAAACTATGGTATATCGGTACAAAGGAATAGCATTGAGCAATAAAGAGAAAATGCTATGAAGCCATGAAAAGACATGGAAGAAGCTTAAATGCATATTGCTAAGTGAAAAAAAAGCCAATCTGCAAAGGCTACATGCATATTATATGATTGCAGCTATATGAAATTTAGGAAAAGGCCAAAGTGTGGAGACAGTCAAAAGATCAATGGTTGCCAGAGGTTGCGGGGAGGGAGAAAAGGATGGGTGAAGCGCGGAATTTTAAAGGCAAAGAGACTTCCTGTGTATGGTTCTGTAATGGTGGATACAGGTTATTGCACATTTATCAAAAATCATATAATGTACAAAACAAAGAGTGAAGTCTAATGTAAACCATGGACATTAGTTAGTAATAATGTATCAATATGGGTTCATTAACTATAACAAACATCTTACGCTAATGTAAGATGTTAATAATAGGGGAAACCGGGTAGAGAGCTAAGGAGGTACGAGAACTCTGTCCTTTCTGCTTAATTTTTCTGTAAACCAGAAACTGCTCCGAAATAGTCTGTTAATTTAAAAAACAAATCTAGACCTGCATACATAACTTGCACGTAAATCCAACCACAGCAGCATTATTCATAAGAGCCCCAAAGTGGAAATAACCAAATGGCCATTTACTGTGAATGGATAAATGAAACATAGTAATATCCACACCATGGAATATTATTCAGCCATAAAAAGACATCAAGTACTGATGCATGCTACAACACGGATGAACCTTGAAAACATGCTAAGTAATTGTATGATTCCATTTGTATGCAATGTCCAGTCTAGACAAATCTGTAGAGACAAAGTATATTAGTGGCTGCCTAGGGTTTGGAGAAATGGGGGAGTGAGTGACCTATAATAGATTCTTTTTCTTTTGGTGGGTGGATGAAAGTTCTAAAATTGATTGTGGTGGTAGATGCATAACACATGAAATTGTACACTTTAAATAATATGGAAAGTAAATTATATCTCAATGAAACTATTATTTAAAATTATGATTAATGTATTAAAAGAAGGGCAACATGTACAATTTAAGCAAAAATTATCTGTGAAATGCCACCAAAAGAAACTTCTAGAATTAAAAATGTTGAAATTAAGCACTCAGAAGATTGGTTGAACAGTACCTTAGTCAAACAAAAGAAAGGAATACAAATGTCAATTAAAAAATAACTACACAAAAATTTGGAGGGAAAATGATGGAAAACAGAGAAATAAGTACTTAAGACATATAGAGTATATGTGAAACACTGTGTCTAGCCAGCCCCAAGTCACACAGCCTAGGAAGGAGACACACAGCCTACCTGAATCACAAGGACTTCTCCAAAGTAAAAATGAGGTTCTGAGGCCAGAAGTGGAAGGAATGAATTACAAAGGAAAAGAACAATGGTAAACTGTAATGTAGATATACATCAGTAAATACATAGGTTCCCTGGGGTTGTGATCTGGTACAAACAATAAAAAGAAAAGAGATAAGACTCATAGTAGAGGCTGCTAGATTCTGCTGAGGAAAATGTCCAGGGAGGGAAGAGTTGATTTATTTCATTATTTTTTTAGAGTCCACATATAAGTGACATCATGCACTATTTGTCTTTGTCTTATTTCACTTAGCATAGTGGCCTCCAGTTTTATCCATGTTGACTTAAATGATAGGATTTTCTTCTTTTTTAAGGTTGAATAATATTCTATTCTATATATATACCATATTTCCTTTCTCCATTAATCTACTATGGACACTTAGGTGGTTTCCATACCTTGGCTCTTGTGCATAATGCTACAGTAAACATGGGAGTACAGATATCTCTTCAAATTATGATGATATTTCCTTTGGATATATACTCAGAAGTGGGAGTGAGGAAGAACTTATGACACAAATTGACCATATGTAAAAGATGCTGTAGGAATGAAAAAGTCTGAACACCTAGAAAGAGTGTGGAGTATTTGGAAAGGTCATTGTTCAAGGTCATACATAGTTTAAAGTTATGACATTTCAGTGAGCCTGTGTGCATGAAGGCTTGCTTATATTTGGGGATTTGAATACAGTGCAAAGAAGTGTTGCTAAATTTTCGATCAACATCAAAAAAAGGGTGGAAATGTTTTTTCTTTGATTATGAACCTGCAGGAAAGGAAGCCTAGAATTCTAAGCCCACTAGAATTTTCCCTGATGATAGTGCTAATTTAGGAGAAGAAGAAGGATCCAAGGCTATAGAACAATTTTGAAAGCAAAATAAGACTGCCGAGTCTTCACCCAGTGTATGAGATTAAGTTTTAATGGCATATGATGAAGTGGCCATGACACAGCCGGCAGAGCTCGTTGAGTTTTGGAAAATGGCTCTTGAAGCTACAGGAAATGGACAGTAGACATAGAAAAAGAACAAGGTAAATGCCAAAGAGTGGAAGGACAAAATTAATCAAGAGAAAAGTCAAAAATAGAGAAGAAAAGCAGTAAACGTGACAAAGAAAACCAAAAGCTTGCTCTTTACAAACACCAATAAAATAAGCCATATTTGGCAAATATGATAGAGATGGGACTAGCTATAAAACAGAGAGAATTTTTTTTTAATTACAAAAGAATACTATGGTAGCTTTATACCAACACATCTAAAAATCTGGACAAAATGGCTGATTAGGATTAGTTATATGCAGCCATTATTTACTCCTGTTTTGAGTAGAGAATACAAGAAGCTTTATGAAAATAGAAAACATAATCAAAGATATACACCTTAGAAAGACATCAGTTATTTTCCAATATATATAAAAAATTAGAAGAGTCCTAATACAAAAATCAGATATGGGGCTTCCCTGGTGGCGCAGTGGTTGAGAGTCCGCCTGCCGATGCAGGGGACACAGATTCGTGCCCCGGACCGGGAAGATCCCACATGCCGCGGAGTGGCTGGGCCCGTGAGCCATGGCCGCTGAGCCTGCGCGTCCAGAGCCTCTGCTCCGCAACGGGAGAGGCCACAACAGTGAGAGGCCCGTGTACTGCAAAAAAAAAAAAGAAAGTGAGTGACAACTTAAATGATATATGGAATATTTTGCTGACTTACAAGAGCATGCATAATTAAATATGACCCAGTTGAAATGTTAATTTTATTTTAATGTGTATGTTGGGATGGAGTCTTCAAGGTGCCAGAAAACAAGCATTCATCCATGCTGTTTGGAACTGCAGCACACAGACACCTTCAGTTACCAGTTCTGTTCATGCCACAGAATCATCTTCAGAAAACATACTGTTTTTTATGGACCTGGTATATATCTTAATTAGTTTGAAGAATTCCCCAAATACCTGTTAATATGTAGTGCTCCAATTCCAATCTTGCCACGTCCTGTACCAGTGACACAGCACATAGGAGTTTCATTTCTCTTTCTTTCTCTGGGTTGTTCAGAACCCAACGAAAGAACAATGGAATGGCATCAAAGAGATCAGGGTTCTTGTCCCAGAGTTACCATAAAATAATAGTGTCCTCTTGGGAAAATTATAGTTATTCTAGGCCCCTTTCCTTTTCTTTACTTTGACAGAGCTGCACTAGGTGACCCCAAGTAACATTGCACTCTTTGCAGTAGTAGCTTAGATGTTACTGGTTTTCTGAAACAAATGAAGACAATGACACATGAAACTGTGCCACATCTCTGTAACTATGTTTTCTTAGAGTTGCCTCCATTTGACAGATGATAAGATGGCTGAGCACAGAAGTAGATGTCTTGACCAGAGGTTGCAGAGTAGATGGAACTGAACCACAAGTTTCCTTCTTTCCTGAAGCTCACTTAGCCAAAACATAGGCTTCTGAATATTAAGCTGTAAAGCATATTATCAGTATGCTTTAAAAGAAGCGGTTCTTCTAGGATTTCCAATTAATAGCAGGAGGTTTTGAAATTCTTCAAAGATCATCTAATTTTGTGAGATTTACAGCTCTATTTTCCTGTCAAGCAAGTTGTATTAGTGCCAATCATCTGAGCTGCTGGATGCTTCTCTGAACTTCTTGAAGTTTTCTTCTTGCTCTCTGAAATTCATGCCAGATAAGCCTTTTTCTAGAGCGCATATACAGACTTGTGTATTTTTATACAGAAAAGCGATGCAGTGAGTCAGGACGGGGGTTAAGCCCTCATTCTCAGAGTGGTATTGAGCTCCTGGTGAAATATAATCATCATTTCCTCAGAATCGAAAAGCAGTTATCTCTAGTTTTTAATCCCATTAACTATTTATACATTTATGTATGATACATGTATTTATTGTACCTACTAGGTGTGTTCTCTTTGGGAAGTACAAAGCTCTTTGAGATATAGGTTGTTCATTTTTTCGTTTTCCCACAAATACTGTGACCTTTTGAGCAGGAAGGTCTATATTTTACTAACATCTAGAACCAGCAGTTAACACGGTGTCTAAGATGTAGTCAATAAATATGAAATACATAAATGAACACATTTTTAAGGAAGGGCCAGGGAATGAACAAATAGAAATTTTTCATTTTCAGTCACAAAGCAACCAGAGACATAAAAATGATACAGACAACGAGTGCTACGGTCATTCAAATAAGGCATAGAATAGATACAACAAGGATCTCCTTATTGGCACAGGGAACTCTACTCAATATTTTGTAATAACTTATAAGGGAAAAGAATGTGAAAAAGGAATCACTGTGCTGTACACCTGAAAGTAACACAACATTGTAAATCAACTATACTTAAATTAAAAAACAAACAAACAGACAACAACAACAACAAAAAAACCCGAAAGAGGTCATAGAAGTTTTTATGAGATTCCATAAGAGAAGCCAAATGAGGACGGGCGAGATGGCTTTTGAATCAATTCAGAGGAGAGGTCACAGAGAAACTTGTCTTTGACCTGAACTTGAGTTTCCATTAAGATTGCAACACAGGGATATTACAGATGAAGGTAATCACATAAACTTACTACACTGAAACTTGCAGAGCTTATGAGTGTTGTTCAAGATCCCAAAGCAAGTGCATTGTGGAATCAGAATTTTAAGTGAGACCTAATGAACTAAAAACAAACAAACAAACAAACAAACCTTTTCTGTGATACCATGTTGCCTTTGAAGTCGTTATTTTGGTGGGTTGGTAGAAAGTGGTTCCTGTGTTTCTGGCAGCAATGACTAGTTCTGTCCCCCCCGCGGCCCCCCACCCCCGAGTTGATCCTCAAAGTTTCCTTTAGAATGGACTTGCTAAAATGCAGACATGCAAGTATTCATGACGCCTGTGTCCAATCATTTCTCCTGCCATTGCCTACTTCACTTCTGGATTATATGAACAATTCACTGTCTTCATTTATGCTTTTCCCTCCTCCAAGAATTCCTTTCTCCCTATGGGGCACCTGGGAAACCCACTTCAGTTTTCAAACCTCAGTTTACATATTATGTCTTTTGTGCAGTCTTCTTTTTAGTGTTGTGATCACATGCTCCTTTTTGCTACTCTTGCACTTCTGCATGCCTGATTGTTGCACTCGCTACACTGTATTGTGATTGTGTTGTTTACATATATCTGTGTTCTCCTGGGCAACATTCCTTGGGGCCAGGGACTACCGTTTTTCATCTATTGATGTTGCCTTAGCATGTTACTTGTTGCGAAGTAGTTAGTTATAAAAATGAGATTTGTTTAAATTGAAAATTGTTATGTACATATTAGTTATTATCATTTACAGATATAACAGGAAAAAATATTAATGCTGGTGCTGAAAGTTCACTTCTAGTAAATGATGGTGGTACTTGACTTCACTTATATTATTTTCCCCACTATTTTATATCTTTCTACCTGATATCTCTTCTTTATTCCCATCTCTTTCTTTATTACTAAACCAAGAAAAACAGGGATGAGGGTAGGGCTAGGCCATACTTGGCTGGAATAGTAAAGAAATTGTGTGGGGCTTTGGTGAGAAAATCCTGAAGCATACAGGTCTGCATCTTCCTTTTATTTTTATTTTTTTGCGGTACGCGGGCCTCTCACCATTGTGGCCTCTCCCGTTGTGGAGCACAGGCTCCGGAGGCGCAGGCTCAGCGGCCGTGGCTCACGGGCCCAGCCGCTCCACGGCATGTGGGATCTTCCCGGACTGGGGCACGAACCCGTGTCCCCTGCATCAGCAGGTGGACTCTCAACCACTGCGCCACCAGGGAAGCCCCTGTTTGAAGTTTTTTGATAAATTAGATTTGATAACACAGTTTTATAAAAACTTAGTTTGGACATTTCTGAACCTCTTTTTTTGTTTCCTTATGGAAGAAAGCTGCTTGTTTAGGGTTAATACTAATTCAATGGGGGTAAGATTTACACAGGACCAACCCTAACATTCATAGTGTGTGGCACAGGAAACAACTTTGAATGGCCATTTCAAGGAACAATATACTTAAGTGTATACAATGAGTAAAATGGATGAACTACACAAATTTATGAGTTGAAAACCATAGAATCATAGAATTTTCTCACTGTAAAGGCTCTCACTTTTCCAACTGCTTAACTTCAACCTCTGTTAAAGCGCTTCAGTAACAGGGAGTTCTTGAGTTTAAAATGCAGTCGGTCCATTTTATAGTTGAAAGGTTCTACTTGTCAAAATATTCATCCTTTTATCAACCTAAACCTGTCTACTTGGTCTAAAATCTTCAGTGTGGGACAGTCTAAACCCTTTTTCATAGGACAACTCCTAAAATCGTTTAGAGCGACCACCTACTTCTCTCCTGGTCTTGCTTCATGTCATCTATTCCCAGTTCCTTCAATTACTTCTTATTTTAGATTCCAGACACTTTACTGAATTCATCACTTTCTTCAGTATAATAACTCATTTGCTGAATGTGATATTTTAAGCCTAAAAGGATTTGTTTACTGTTTTCTGTAAAGAATTAAAACATAAAATGTCCAATCAACCAATAATTCTTCACCTAACATGATTCATATACACCAATTGATAAGGAAAATTTAAAAACTCAAATTACTTCATTCTTGAAGAGTGATCATAGTATGTCCTTATTTATAATGTACAGGAAATATGAATTTTCTTTCTGTGCATCTATAACAGTGCCCTCTTGCAGGGTACAGAGGATCCTCCATTGATGCTGCCTAATGATGTGTATGTGATATCCTGATATTTACTAAGAAGTTAGACATTCAGGAGGATTTTTTGTTCCCAGCAGACATACACATATGAATTTTTCTTCTCTATTTTTGTGTGTTTCTAACTTTTATTATTCATCTATTGGCACTTAAGTGCATTCACCAAACTGCATCATAAACATCAAAGTAGATTACTTCACTTTTCCTTTTATGAGATTATTATACTTGTCAACCAATATTTGAGCCCTTAATATGGGCAAATCATCCTAGCCTGTTAAGCACAGAGGTAAAGAGCATGGAGTTGAGAGGGCACACACCAAGATTTGAACAAATTACTTAATCTCTCTAAGTCTTCATTTTTGTATGTGAAAAATGAGAATAATTACAATGATTGAACTCATAAGGCGGATCGTAGAAAACATCTAGGTGCTATGTGCAAAGAGCTTGTTTGACTACCTGGCAAATATATCCATTCTTTATTAACATGATGGTGATGATGTTGATGGTGATGATGATGATGATGCAGCTACCAGCAGGTGTCCTTATTAGGTTGGTAAGGATGGTGAATAAGCCACAAGATCATGTCTGTGAACATTTGCATTCTAAGGCTACACTGCCTTTGCCTTCCCAACTCCGGCTCCACTCCTCATCTGTTTAAACATCTCCCAAGATAGCTCAGGTCTTCTCCTCTGTGAAGCTATTCTGAACTACTCCTCTAGAATGAACTTAAAATACATTGCTTGCACTTATATTAATTTATATCAAGTACAAACTTCTGCAGTGGAATCACTCATCCTCCGTCAACCTTATATGGACCTTTACCTCCAACCCTGATACCTAGCAAATCCTTCCACTACATTATAAATTATTAACCATAAGGTTTAGCATGTTCTCTCTTCCAAGGTATTTAGAACTTTAAAGGAGAAAGAAGCCTGCCCAAGTGGACAAAGCTAACACTTATCAAGCATGAGCTCCCAACATTTGCACCAGACAATTTCACATCATCTCATTATAAACTGACAATAATCTTTGTGAGGTTGGGGTCCTAACCTTCTTTTTACTGTGGATCCCTTTGACAATATGGAGTGGCCCATTTAAAGAGTCTTAAAATAACACTTTTAAATTCATAAAATATAATACATAGAATCTCAAAAGAAACTAGTTACTATGTTTTAAGTGCAGTCATTAGAATATTTTAAAAACCAAATTTGTGATATAGAAACGAATGGGTATTTAAACTCATTAAATAATGAGATACAACAGAGACTCTATTAACTACTATACTTAAAAATAGTGATGTTGGGGAGATGGGTTCACAACTCTGGTACATGTGTACTGAAATTGAACAATTAAATAAATAGATGGTGGATGGTGGTAGCCACATTTCTCAATATTGAAGTATGAATTTACAGATAAACAAGAGGAGGAGGCTAAACTAATCTCAGCGTTAATGCATTATAGTTGCAGACATCAGTATACACTCAGCTCAATATAGATATAGATAGTTATATATAGAAATATTTACTGATATGTGTATATACATGGGTTAGTATACATATATATTTCTTTGTTCTCTCAGTCAAGAGAGCCTAATCAAATAATAGCCCATTAGCAATAGCACATCTAGAGCCCAGATCTTGGTTTCTATTACTACTCTCCAATAAAAGGAATCAGGGCTCCTCAGAGAAATGACTGATTCTAGGACTGGGGCAGGACATACACAAAATGAGCCTGGAGCATCTTGTGGTACCAGAAAGTCAGGAAGTGTTAAACACACACACAAACATGCATGCTAAACACAGATACACAGACACACACAAACTCACACACCCCAAAGGGAGTATGTCAAAGGAGCACAGGCGCCAGAAGCAAACGCTCCCAATGGCCAAAGCTGGGACAATTCAAACAACAAAATAAAGTAGTATTGGATTATAACCCAAAGGATAAAATAGATATCCATGAGTCTATACTGATATAAATAAATATCAATAATTGAATAAATTAATGTTTAGGGGAAAATAGACAAATCTGTGTGGAAGAATTCCAAATACTTTATGTACATACTCTGTCCTCAAGGAGGTGGATCATAACTCTCCACTCTTTGGGTTTGTGCTTCACATAGTGACTTCCTTCCAACAAGTGTAGTGTGGAAGGGGTGGAGGAGTAACTTTACAGTGGAGAAATCTGAGACACGGCCTCAGCCAGGTTATCAAGGTCAACATCAACAGGCAAATCACGTTGATAGCATGTACCCTTGATAAGATGTTATAAAAAAGGCACTTTATCTGGTTGTCCTCCCAATAAACCATAATCCCAGTCTTACCATGAGAAAAGCATTGGACAGTTTACATTAGTGAGGTATGCTACAAAACACTTGATCACTGCTCCTCACAACCGTCAAGGTTGGGGCTTCCCTGGTGGCGCAGTGGTTGAGAGTCCGCCTGCCAATGCAGGGGACACGGGTTCGAGCCCTGGCCTGGGCAGATCCCACATGCCAGGGAGCAACTAAACCCGTGCGCCACAAGTACTGAGCCTGCGCTCTAGAGACCGTGAACCACAACTACTGAGCCCATGTGCTGCAACTACGGAGGCCCACGCGCCTACAGCCCGTGCTCCACAACGAGAGAGGCCACTGAAATGAGAGGCCTGCGCACTGCAACCAAGAGTAGCCCCCGTTTTCCGCAACTAGAGAAAGCCCACGCGCAGCAACGAACACCCAACACAGCCAAAAATAAATAAATTAAATAAATACATTTAAAAAAGAAACTGTCAAGGTTATCAAAAACAAGAAAAGCCTGAGAAACTACCACAGCCCAGAGGAGCCTAAGGGGGCTTGATAACTAAATGTAATGTGGTGTCCTGGATGGAAGCCTGAAATGGAATTAAGGACACTAGGCAAAAGCCAAGGAAATCTGAATAAAGTACAGACTCTGGTTAATATTATTGTATTAATATTGGCTCGTTAATTGTAAAAAAGGTACCACACGAGTGTACGGTGTCAATAATCGAGGAAATTGGGAATGAGATATATAAGAACTCTGTATTATCCCCTTAATTTTTCTGTATATCTAAAACCATTCTAAAATAGATATAGTCTATTAGATAAAACAAAAAAGGTAATGATGATTTGATTGTAACAGCAGACTAGTGATACTTTGAGATAACTATAAAAACTGCCTTAGGAAATTGTCTGTGGTATCTGCTGGGGATATAGTCACAGGTACTCCTAATATTATTGTGGTTTGTTGTCTGCATTTAGATTTAAAGGACATGCTAAATACTAAATTGCAGCTAGAGGTTAGTGAAATTAAAGATGTAATATTCCCATCCAGATTCCACATACACTTTGATACATATTAAGAATCCCCTGCTCTTTGGTGAGGTCTAATGTTATGAAAGTGAAACTCAGAGAGATGAATTAGGTTGTTCCAGCTTTTAAAAAGCCCGCATTCTAGGGTCAAGAATTCTTACTGAGCCTTGTTGAAACTGTTTGCTACACTACCTCCTAATTTGGGAACTGCTAAACAGAGAGTTGGGAACTCTTCCTAGATTAAAAGTACTGCCTTGGCCTTGTGCAATTATACTGTTTAGGTTGCTGGACAAATCCAAGGATAAAACTGGCCTGGACCTAGTGATGGGCAATTCCAAAAGCAAGCTGAATGTGAGAAGTTCACTCACAGAGAACCCTAGTGTCAAAAAGCCTCTCTACTTGGGAATGGCTGAACACCGGGAAAATAAGCCCTGGTTCAGCTGTAAAGAGAGCACATCCTTGGCCTTTTTTCCCCCTTAAGTCCGGAAACTGATGATCTGGTCAGCTTAGGAGAGGGAGGGAGGGAAGGAGGGAGGGAGGAAAATGAGAGAGAGAGAGAAACCTGTTAATAGCTGGTGCCAATTTAAAGAGAGAAGGAAAGGGTTTATTATATACGTATATGCTAATATTATTCCTAAAGCCAATTCTGATAAATCCTTCGGGAAAGAAAGAGATGCAGCCACCTGTTAATGTGGCTTCAGCTTCTTTGTTTCCAAATGTTACAGCGGTCACCAGACCAGCCATTCCACTTGGGGCGGGGCCAGGGGGTTAGAGGGGGAACATCTGTCCACTAAGGACACTACTGAACAGCAACAAAATCTTGGGGCGACCCCTCTCTCTTTCCTCGAGTGCTTTCGCTAGCCGGTCCTACTTCCCCACTCCTTTGGGAGTTTCCTGTTCCATTACGTAGGCAAGAGGGCGAGAGGTCCCAGCTTTCCTAATTGTGAGTGGTTTGGCTGGGTGTGTACGTGCGAGTAACTGTGTGTGTGTGTGTGTGTGTGTGTGTGTGTGTGTGTGTGTGTGTTGAGGGAAAGTGGAGCTTGCTACAGGGGCTTAGAAAAACTAGTCGCCAATTTAAAATATTTTCGGAGTGTTTGAATGATATCTTCAAAGCTAATCCCACTCTCAAATTCAGCGAAATGAACAATACAGATAAGGAAGATGAAGAGGGTGGAAAACCCACACAGCGGAATGGAGCTGTCCATGCCGCGGGAGTGACAGGGGAGCGCTCAGAGGTAAGGCGCTCTGCAGAGAAAGTCACTCTGGCTCTTCTCTCTCGGTCCACCAGCCGGCGACGCTTCTTCTGTAAAAGCATTCCTAGAAAATAACCCTACAACCGGGAAGGGTAGCGATCTTTGAGCGCAGTTTCCAGGAGCCGGTCCCCGCAGCAGGGAGAGGCCCCTCTCCCCCCGCGGCTGGCGCGGAATGTGGCGATCCGGCCCGGCGCGGGGGATGACTTCCTGCGGCCGGAGCTCGGCGGCGGGAGCGGCGGGAGCAGCTGCTGCAGCTGGCAGGTGGGGTGGGGGCCGGCCGAACTGACCAAGCACAGACCCGGCGCGGCGGCACTGCGGCCCCGGGGCAGCCGGCGCGGGGACATGCGCTGATTCGATCCCTCCGGAGAAGGTAAGCAGCCCGGCTATTATTAGCCTCGGCCACACTGCGCGGTGCTTTCTGCTTGGTTAGTAATGGGGTTTGTAATACAGAGGGAAGAAGGGGAATATCCCTGCCGCCTTCTGCAATGGGAAAAGGAGCAGCAACTGGAATTGAAATATTAATCAGCCAAGTGCTTGAGATGATTGGAGGAGCGGTGTTACTGGGCAAACAAAGAAGGCGGTCAGCCTCTGTAATCTTAAGATAATCAACCATTGCTGTGCCACACTCGCTTCGATATTGAAGAGGATTCAGAATGGAAAATAATTTGAGTTTCACTTTTACGTTGCTACCTTCAACCTTCGCTTGGTTAATTTCTGGTTTGCGAGCAGCAGGTTCTTGTCAGCAGCCTAGAGAAGTAATCGGAAATCTTCCCTCTCCTTTTGCCTTCCTCAGTCTTCTCCCTTTCCAGTTATTAGAATGGGTCTGCACATTTCAACGTCAAACACCCCCTTCAATACTGAACCTTTAGAAAGAATCTCAAATTAGAGGAGAAACTTACCTCCTGGAGTTCAGCTTGGGTTGAGCAGCACTTGTCCCCACTTCTCCCTTCATTTACCATCTTCTCTTGTCAATCATTTCATTGATTCCCCCACCCCCCACCCCGGGGATGCTGTGCTCATTAACAAGCCAGCTCTTGTCAGCTCCTGTCCACCACCTCTGTTCCGTGACTGATTTTTCAAGGACCCAGAAAGGACATTGCCTTATACCATGTTTGGACTATTATCTGTGTCCTTCCCCAAAATGCATGGCATGAAAAATCCTTTAAACCCAGTACCAACATGGTTTCCGATAACTCCCTTCATTGTAGTCACTGCAGCTACCAGATGGGTTTCGAGGACAGCAGAATCTGTTGGGGTGTGAGAAAGAGGGCTATACCTACATATTTTGCTCCACGTGCATAAGACTAGGTGGAGGTAGAAATGCAAATGTCAGTCTGTCCCGTTTTTCTTGAAGCTTTTTTAGTCCAGCTAGGTTGTGAGACACCTAGCTGGGTAGGGTATGGGGCAAGTCCTCCTGCAAAAGCAAGCAGTGTGTTTGTCCTAGGATTCCCCCAATAACCTCAAAAGAGATTCCAGAGAGGCTTTTCCCACAGGCAGTCAGAAAGCCAGGGGAGGTGGCCAAGGTAAACCTCAGGTTATTTGGGCATCCTCAAGTTAGTCTCCCCTTTTGGGGGTTCTGACCTAGGATTTCCCCACAAACGCTTTGCTGCTGAGCTCAAGTGCCCATTCTTGTTGCCCACCTAGGGGTGTACAATTGAATGATATTCTGTGAAATGGTGAAGATTGCTATGGTGGGGATTACAAATGTGCCACTTCACCAACAGAGAACAGTTGCAATAAGCCAGACTGTGTGGTGTCTGTGTGCCAATATTCCATTTAAAAAGAGATTTGTTATCTTTAAATCTGAAATTAAAGAGACAGTTTGACTCAAAAGGCCATGGATTTTATTTTAACAAATTAAAATAGGAGACCAATGAAAAAGAGGTCCAGGGTTTATAGCTAACCTTCTTACCTTCTTTTTTAAATATTGCTTTAGAACAAGATACTGGTTCTGAAAAATCATGTTACTTCTATTATATATCGTTATTGTTTTTCTGATTACAAATTCTCTATTTATAGATACACTTTGGAAAGATTTGAGTTGGTTTCTTTGTCTCTATCTTCAGTATATGAGGCAGAAGGAGTGGAGGGGGGTGGGCAAATCCCACTCCAAATGGCCCCCTCAGAGAACTGTTCCCCAGACCATGCAAACCTCTGGACCGATATTGTTTTGGCTGGTTGTTATTATTATCTTTAAATGTGGTTTGGGTTTGAAATATTAAATTTTCAATATTCTAAAATTTTGACTCAGGCACACCAACTAGAAGAGAGAACAAAGAACAAGAATAGCAAAACTATTTTCCACCTTTCTTACCTAATTGTAAAATATTTAATTATATGAATAATTATTCTGAATAATAAGTGAAAAACATATTAAAATAATAATTCATTTTTTAGAAAGTAGCCCAAGGTTTATGAAATACAGGTTAGTGCAATTGATCTTAAGTACAGTACAAATTTCTGTAATTTTGAAAGGTGTTTTTATGTTGAGTATTAGTACATGAAAATATGCTAATGATGGTTAGAAATTGAAATGTCTGTTACTTGGTTTCTGAAGAAACTGAGTTCTTTGGCAAGAAATGGGTCAGGATTAGGGGACTGGAGCCGCCAAAGCCGGCATCATACCTGCCAGTGATTGTATAGGTGAGATGAATGCATTAAGTTATGGATTAGGGTTGGAGAAGCCTTCTGGGGAAGAAAGAAAACAAGATAGAAAATAGAATTTGTTATTTTAGTGCAACTAAGATAATTAAATTTAAGGTATTTCTGAATTTGGACTTCGTTATATTTAAACAATTTCTGAGGAAAGTTTCTAAATTCAAAGCCCTAGGTAGAAATAGTTGTATGATTTCCTAACCAAAACTAATTTATGACTCTATTTCCTTTGTTAAAAACGTTTCCCAGAGAAAGGAAAAATTAATTGCCCCGTGTTAAGGAGGAGTAATACCAAATAGAAGGATGTATTCTATTAGTTGCTAAATGAACTGTAGGAACTTTTTTGTAGATATGACAAGATAGAATTGAAATCAATCTGTTGCTTTCCAATCACATAAAAAAAAAACATGTAGTCTGGTGGGTGGTCAGTGTTATCAGTAATTTAAGACCTGAGTACCAACTTAGGATTCACAAAGTTGCCCTCTCTTTACAAAAGGCATTTTCTGGTGCTGCATTACTGCCATTAGCTACAATTGAAATAGACTTATCCTGAGATTTTGAAAAACAGAAAAAGAAATAGTAGGATTCATAAGGCTTTGCCTCCACTGAGAATGGGTAGAAAAAGTGCTATTTTGAAAGTTATCAATGGCCTCTTAATTGCCAGATTTCTGCGCTGTTTCAACCTGCTCTTTATGCCTTTATTTTTAAGTTCTCTTCTAAGTTCTTTTTTAAAAATTTTACTGCTTAGTGTTTTATTCACTAAAATAGCATTTTTAATTGAAGTATAGTTGATGTGTAATATTATATAAGTTACAGGTGTAAAATATAGTGACTCACAATTCTTAAAGGTTATACTCCATTTATAGTTATAAAATATTGGCTATATTTTCTGTGCTATGCAGTATATCCTTATAGCTCATTTTATAATAATAGTTTGTACTTCCTAGTCTCCTATCCCTATATTGTTCTTTTTTTAAAAATTAAATACTTGTGTTCAAAAGTATTATTAATAAGTAATACATAAAGAGATATCTCTTTATCTAGTTTCTCACTAATCCCCTTAAATTACCTCATGACCAGCCTAGAACAATTGCTGTTTATTTCTAGTTTGTGCCTCATGATATCACGACTATATGTCTTCATTTGTTCCTTTCACTCACCCTGCTACACGTTGAAACCTTGCTCACAGCATACACTGCCTCTTCCATGAACCCTTCCCCATACCCACCTTCCTTCTCATTTCAGATGTGTTTCTCCCTTGTCTAAATGCCTGTGGCACTTTCTATTTTGGTCTATCCTTTAGTTTGAACATGATTTGCTGTTGTAAAATAACCCTAGGGAGCAGAGTCTTTGACTAACAACTTTTTATTACCTGAAACTCATAATACAGTGCCCAGCTATGTATATGCAAAGTAGACGTTCAGCAATTTGATTTTAGTGAAGAAATTAGCTATTATTTTCCAGGGGTGTATATCCACCTACTCTAATATCCAAGTTAGGCTCTAAATAGTGTGTGCAGGTACATTTTAGTTTAAAATCCCTATATAATAATATAGTGAAAGTACATTCAAACAGTTATATTCAACAAAAGTTATTGTGAGCTTACATGCCCTTAAGTGGATATTGGCTCATCCGTATCAAAAAGCATAGTAAGCATTACAAAAGAAAACTTTAAAGAAGACATTGTACCAGCTTTCAGTATGCTTTCATTCTACTGAAAACAAGTAAGCAGGGGAAGATGTCTTGCATAAATAAGTACTAGTCTTAAAGCGCTCTGCTAGGTACTTTCATCTATGGTGTATAATTTCATCCTTCTACTATATGCTAATTTTACACTGAGACTCAGAGATCTTACCTAAATGGCAGAGATTCTTTCCACATTCACATGCTGTTCTTTGAAGTGTTAACAAGTGAAGGAAAACTATAAAAACATAATCAGAGTAGTTTAAAATGGTTTTGTGGTCAGGCTTTCCAGTGCTTTTTAAACTTTTGGGTCTTAACATCCCCTTTAATAATTCAATAAAGGCTATGCGTCCACTCCCCAAGTACATACACAACACACACACAGAATTTTGCCTGTAATTGCAGGTGTTCGCGGACCTAATAAAGCCCTCCTTTGCAAATGCTTTAAGGACATCTACGCTGGGCTCAGGTTTTCTTTTTGCTTGTTCTATGCTTAATATTTATTTTTGTACCTATTAAAATTAAACAAATTGTTATCTGTTATAGTTGAGATATAAACCTAAGCAGCTTCGTACTTTACAACTTTTCTTTTTGCATTTTTGTATTCTGTCCTTCTCTCTCACACAAACACACAAATTTATATAAATGAGATCAAATAATACTTTTCTGTGAAGAGAATGCTTAGAATTTATTCTTAACGATTTTTCTATATATCACACGTCAGTGTTAGCTGTAATCATCATGTTGTACATTATGTCCATAGTATGTATTTATCTTACAATTGGAAGCTTGTACCTTTGACCATCTTCCTCCAATTTCCCCTCCCCTGACCCTCTGTCTCCTGTAACCACAGGTCTGATCTCTTTTTCTATGATTGTTTTCTTTTTTTTTAGGTTCCACATATAAGTGAGATCATATAGTGTTTGCCTTTCTTTCTCTGACTTATTTAACTTAGCATAAAGCCTTCAAGGTCCATTTCTGTTGTCTCAAATGGTAGCATTTCTTTGTTTTCTTACAGATGAATAATATTTCAGTGTGTGTGTGTGTGTGTGTATACATATAATACGTATATATCTATAAATATATAAAACAACCTCTTTACCCATTTGTCCATCAATGGGCACTTAGATTGTTTCCATGTCTTGGCTATTATAAATAATGCTGCTATGAACATGGGGGTGCAGATATCTTTTTGAGTTAGTGTTTTCATTTTCTTTGGATATATTCCCAGAAGTGGAGTTGCTAGATATATGGAGTTCTAGTCTTAATTTTTGAGGATCCTCCATACTGTTTTCCATACTGGCTTTACCAATCTACAATCCCACCAACAGCACAAGGCTTCCCTTTTCTCCACATCCTCACGAGCATTTGTTATCTCTTGACATTTTTGAGGATGACTGTTCTAACAGGTGTGAGGTAATATCTCAATGTGGTTTTAATGTGCATTTCCCTAATGACTAGTGGTATTGAGCATCTTTTCATGTACCTGTTGGCTTTTCGTGTGTCTTCTTTGGAGGAATGTCTATTCGGGTCCTTTGCTCATTTTTTTAATTGGGTAATTTTTTTTTTTGCTATTGATTTGTATGAATTTTTAATTTATTTTGGATATTAACCCTTATCAGATATATGGTTTACAAATATGTTTTTCGCATTCTATAGGTTGTCTTTTCAATCACTTTGTTGATTTGTTTTTGTTTTCGTTTGCTGTGCAGAAGCTTTTTAGTTTGATGTAGTTCCATTTGTTTATTTTTTATTTTGTCGTTTGTGTTTTCAGTGTCATATCCAAAAAGTCATTACCAAACCCATGTAATGAGCTTTATTCCTATGTTTTCTTCTGGCAGTTGCATAGTTTCAGGTCTTACATTTGAGTCTTTAATCCAATTCAAGTTAGTTTTGTGAGTGGTATAAGATATTGGTCCAATTTCATTCTTTTACATGTGAATATCCAATTATCCCAGGGTTCCCTTGTATGTAACTTCTCTCTTTTCTCTTGCTGGTCTTAAAATTCTTTCTTTGTTTTTGACTTTTGATGATTTAATTGCAATGTGTCTCAGAGTAGCCCTATTTGAGTTCAACCTATTTGGGCTTGTTTGGACTTCATGGATATGGATGTCCATTTCTCATCCTAGGTTTGGGAAGGTTTCATCCATTATTGCTTTAAATATACTTTTTTTCCCTTTCTCTCTCTCTTTTCTTCTTCTGGAATTCCCATACATGAACATTGTTTACTTTATTGTGTCCCATAATTTCCATAGGCTTTCTTCACTCTTTTTATTCTTTTCCTTTTTGTTCCTTTCACTGGGTAATTTCTAAAGTCCTGTCCTCCAGTTTGCTGATTCTTTCTTCTGCATGGTCGAATCTACCTTTGAAACTTTCTATTGAATTCTTCAGTTCAGTTATTGTATTTTTAAAATCTAGTGTTCCTGTTTCTTTGATGTTGCTACTTCCTTGTCAAACTTCTTGTCTTGTTCATGCATTGTTTTCCTAATTTCACTTAGCTGTCTGTGCTTTCTTGTAGTTCACTAAACTTCCTTAGGAGGATTATTCTGAATTCTTTGACAGTTCATAGATATTCTCTTTTTTTTTTTTTTTTTTTTTGCGGTGTGTGGGCCTCTCACTGTTGTGGCCTCTCCCATTGCGGAGCACAGGCTCCGGACGTGCAGGCTCAGCAGCCATGGCTCATGGGCCCAGCCCACTCTGCGGCATGTGGGATCCTCCCGGACCGGGGCACGAACCCACATCCCCTGCATCGGTAGGCGGACTCTCAACCACTGCGCCACCAGGGAAGCCCAGATCTTCATTTTTTTAAGGTCAGTTATTGGAGTTTTATTACTTTCCTTTGGTGGTGTCCTATTTGCCTAATTTTTGTGATCCTTGATTCCTTACATTGGTATCTGCATATCTGAATAATTGGGCTCTTCCTCCAGACTTAACTGGGTATTATATTCAGTAGTAGTAGTACATGGGGCTATGAATTAGTTTCCTGGCAGAGAATCAGAGCTTGTATAGGACCTGGCTCTGGACAGGACCCAGAGCCTGTATAGTTCATTGTTTGGGAACCCAAATCAGGCCAGAGTGTGCACTTAATTCCCTGGTCAGGTGAGGGCACTGGTTTTGCCCTGCAGAAGGGGGAGGCCACAGGCTGTGCTGTCTGTTCAAGTGCCACTGTATCTAGGGCTGTTTAATGGGCTGTACAGCTTCCCATGTTCTCTGGTTAGGTTCCCCAGTTGGACGTGCTGAAGGCTGTATTCAGTGATGAGTAGGGCTATGAATTAGATTTCCTGCCTGGGTGCAGCAGGAGAAGCAGCTCTAAAGCCAGTAAAGCTCTTTGTTGTCTTAACTCAAGCTGATCCACACTCCACGTTCTGTGGCTGAACAAGGCCACTGGCTTTGCTTTGCAGACTATCAGCTCTGTCTACCCTTCTCTAGGCTTGAGCACTGCTTGGCCGCACAGTTTCTAGGAGTTGTCACCAATCCTTCTAGTCAGATGGGCCAGGAAGACACTCTCCACAGCAGATGGGATGGGGCTAGTCCCAGTTCCTTTGCCTGGGTGGGATGAGGAGGGACCACTCCAGGCGACTCTTAATTTCTCAAACAGGCTCCCCAGTTGGGAGGAGCTGGGAGCTCCTCTCAGCCTTAGATATGAATGAATCTCCCTGCCTGTGCATGGTACAGGATCCCTCCACACCTGATACTGGCTCTGCTTTGTACCAGAGCCAGTGATGAGCTCTGGCTGCCTGCCTCTTGGCTGGAGCACGACTGGGCCAAATGGCTTCCAGGATTTATTGCCAGCGCTTTTGGTCAGATGGCCAGAAGACACTCTCCACAGTGGGTGGGCTGTGACTCTGCTCTTTCCCTGGGTATGGGCAAACCAGGTTCAAGGGCCAGATGCGTATCAGGTGGATCTGTACCCTGCTGAGTTCCCCGGTTGTAGTGTCCCACCAACCTGGCTCTGTAGATAAGCAAAGGTGCCAGTTGTGACCACTACTTGGGCACTGCAGGTATGAATTCCATCGGTCGCAATCCATGTGCTGGCTGTTGCATGCCCCTTCCCCCTTCATCACAGTCCAACTTTTAGTGGTCAAACCCTGCAGATTCCCCTGCAATCCCAGTGGAGCAGGTTAGAGCAGTGGCTCCCACAAAGCAACCCCGATGCTAGTGGTGGTGCTTGCTGTCCCCCAGTTCTCTTCTCCTACTGGAGGAACCAGAGGTTCAGGGGAGACCTCACCCATGGTGCTCCACTGGCTTGGGGGAGGGGCAGTGTGGTCAACGTGTAGCTCCTTTTCTCACCCTTCTAATGCAGTCTGTCTTGGTCTCTGTGGTGCACAGGGGTGCTTCAGCCTCACCTCCATGTTCTAGGATTCTCTCAAATAGTGTCCTGTTTCCAAATAATTGTTAGTTGTTCCTCCTGTGGGGGACGTGGAGCCAGGGATGACCTTGGTGATGTCACCCCACTCTGGGCTTACTTTGACAATATGTGTGTCCTTTATAGCCCAGACATTTCTGGTACTTGAAATGAGGTTCTCCTTTTATTGTTCTCCCTGCTTTAGGACCTAAACTGGGAGCTCTTCATTAGCACTGGCACAAAGGCTGCTGAGATGACTAGGAAGCAAGTGCCAAGGAGGATAGTGAATCAAAGAACCTTGATTCATGGAAAAGGAATCCCAGAAGGAGCTCTAAACGTTACACATTCCAAAGGATTTATTCAGGGTTTCCCAATCAAAATCATTTTTACAAAAAAGAAACAGTTCTCAGACTTCGAGTAGTATACTGCCAAGTATGTGGAAGAACATTGCCAGCAGTTGAGTGGTGTGGTCTGCTTTGAAATATATTCAGTTTGCTTAGGATGGACATATGTCTACTTCAAAGTTACTATTTCTTTCTAGTAATGCTGTCTACAGTACTATATTTGCTTTTGGCAAGTTAAGAAAACAATGACATCCCTCCCAGGTTCTAAAACAATTACCAGCATAAAAATACATTAAACTTTTTAGCTGATACTTAAGGAAACCAGTACTAGCTAGCATTCCTACTGATGCTAGTATTCAAAGAGAGGCGTGACAAAACCATTAATCTAGAAAACACCAGGTTGGAAAGATGGAGAGAAAGAACTCAAGAGGACTACTTAAGCTGTTGCTTTCTTTACATGTCCCCAAATATGATAATAACCATATAAGCTCCTAAAATAAGTGCAATTTTATGCAAACTTCATAGTATGCCTAGTAAGAGGTAAATTTGTACTTTATTTTATAGTATATTTTTATTTTTTATTTTGGTAAAATGTCCCATAATGTAAAATTTACCATTTTAACCATTTTTAAGTGTATCATTTATTGGTATTAAGTACATTCACAATGTTGAGCAACCATTACCATTATCCATTTTAAGACCTTTCTTGTTATCCCAAACAGAAACTGTACGCACTAAACAATAACCCCTTATTTCTCCCCTCCCCTTAGCCTCTGGTTAACTCTATTCTATTTTCTGGGTTTATAATTTGCCTATTCTAACTACCTCATATAAGTGGAATCATATAATAGTTGTCCTTTTGTGTCTGGCTTCTTTCACTTAACATAATGTTTTCAAAGTTTATCCATGTTATAGCATGTAGCAGCATTTCATTCCTTTTTAAAGCCATACAATGTATAGTGATTTTTAGTTGCAAAACACTTTTAGTACATTGTGTTTCTATTATATTAATGATATCTAGCATATATCACTACCATATTACCTTTAGTAGATGCCCAGTAATGTGTACTATGAGTGAGCCATAATTTCATTCAGTCAAAACCCATTGATAAACATTTATTAAGTTCCAAACAGTTTTATGATTTCAAGAAATGTGGTAATGGGCATAGAGGTTCATGTCTTTATGTCCTGGAGCTTTTACTTTTGATGGAAGAATTCTTGGAGTGGCATGGAATGGTATTGTTGGGTCAGAGATTATGCAGAAACATTTATCATTTGAATACATACATTGACTATAAAAACCATCAGCTTCTTCAACAGATAATATTCCTGTATTTTATGTAACCATTTGTGACTATCTTAAAAATGAATGCAAGTAATGTAAGGGAATCCACTTAATGTGATTTGAGCAAGGAAACATTCTCACTTTTTTCATTTCTAGTTCATGGAAGAAAATTCCTATACACAAGTATTGAAATATTTCAAGTCTCTGGATCACACATTTCATCATTTCAAAAATATTGCAGAGTACATCACGGATGTCAGTCAAGTCTTGTAACAACAGTGTAGAAAACTAGTAACATTTATAGCTAGTTTGTTTTTAAGCTTCAGCAATGGATCAATTCTATCCAGCCTAATCTGTAATTTTAATTAGATTAATTTTTAAAATAAAAAAGATTAATTTTTAATTTAAAAGTATTTTTAGTTCATATTTATGTACCTGCATTATGGTAAATCTTTTATTTTGTTGTTTTTTTTCTTAGTTTCTCTTCAGAGTATCTTTGAAAATTTATTTTTAAACAGAATAATTAAAGCCCAAAGATGAGAATGTCTCATTTAAGATAAACTAAAGGACGTTGGAATAGCTGAAGTATGAACACAATTGGCACAACTTTTCACTACCCTCCTTAGAAGAAGACTGTTTTGATTTGCATGGTCCAAGAAAGGAGAAACAGATAACTTGCTGGGGATTGCATCCTGCTTTACTTAAATTAGACATTAACAGGCTAAAAGGGTAAGGATGAAGCAACCTGTTTATAACATATTTTTGAAAAGCTACTTAAAGGTGAAGGGTGGCAAGAACACAGACAGACACACCCTAGACATTTCACTACAATATTTTAAGGTATGCCTTTTCTTTGGTTGATAGGGATGGAGGGACCTATTAATAAACATTTCTCCTATTTACTTTTGTCTTTATTGCTGTCTAATCAAAACCTCATTAAAAAACAGACATAAAACAAATAAGCATTCTGACTTTTGCCTGAATAAGCAACAACAAGCTCACATCTTAAACAATGGACTGCAGTGGCGATGAGACTGAGGATCCTTGGTCATTGCAACAGTAGCAGCAACACAACCTGCTTTGTTCCTTCTGTTGTATATACTGCAGAATCTGAGTAAATAGGGAGAAGTCAGTGATACCTTTAGTGCCATTTCTTACACTCCTCTCCATGATCTTTCACACTCAGGTTCTCTGGTCATCTCAATGTAGTGAAAAACCACCAGGATGTTAATACCCTCTATCCATTCACAAAACTTAATGCTTCTGAGACTTGCAGGAACAATGTTGAATCTGAATTGGTGGTACCCAATAGAGTCACTAAGAATAATCCGTCAGACTCACCAAATCCAAATTCAGATTTAAAGGCCATCAAATTTTAAAGATAATGAAGATTTTAAGATTTCCATATTTATTATATATGGTCATATGTAAAAATTTAGAAAAGTAAAATTACATGTATAGGTTTTTAATTATAAGCTATATTCACTGGAGAATTAATGCATTTTTAAAAGGATTCATTCTGAAAAGATTACATTAGCACTTTTTTTAAACCACTACCCTCAAAAATAAATTGTGACAAATCATTGTTCACCCAAGTTTATGTCTCATCTCAAGGAAGTGAGTTGTTCTTGGGGAAATTGCTTTCATCTAATTTGTGCTTTCCTGCAGTGGATCAAGCTGAAATGAAATGGGGCTGACATTCTTAACTATTATTATGCGCCCACATTTACCAGAATTACCTAATGATCAGTACCGAAGAGTTTTATAATAAATAAATATGTATGTACTGAGAGTCTCCACTGATAAAAGTTAGTTGAGACATGGCTGGTGATCCCATAGAAGAGATATCTAGCTTATATTTCTTACATCATCTCCATAGGAGAAAGCAATCCAGGATTGCAAAGCAAGGCATGAGACAGTAGCATCTGGTGTATTTTATAAATGTTTAGATTTCTAGGGAGCTCATTGGTATTACATATTGTGGTAAGCACTCAAATGTAAACTGTTACTTTAAAATAGTAAAATATCAAGACCGTACAAATTCCTGCAACTTAAATGGTCAGTTTGGTATTTGGCTTTATGATAGGCCTCTGCAAGATATTTATTAAACAACCAAATGAACCAATACCATTTAATTTTGAAAACTGCCTTCCTAATACAAAAGAATTGGTATTCTACACAAGTTCCTTGTGATTATTTTTGTAGGTGTGGTGGGAATGAATTACGGATGGCACTACCCTTTCTCCTGTTTCTTGTCTGAGGTTTTGGTAAGGTGGAAATTAGAGATGATGGACCTTAAAGTTTGAGCAGTTCAAGACACTCAACCAGTAAGTCAGAAGGAGAAAGACAAATACCGTATGCTAACACATATACATGGAATCTAAGAAAAAAAAAAAGGTCATGAAGAACCTAGGGGTAAGATGGGAATAAAGACACAGACCTACTAGAGAATGGACTTGAGGATATGGGGAGGGGGAAGGGTAAGCTGTGACAAAGTGAGAGAGTGGCATGGACATATATACACTACCAAACGTAAAATAGATAGCTAGTGGGAAGCAGCCACATAGCACAGGGAGATCAGCTCGGTGCTTTGTGACCACCTAGAGGGGTGGGAAAAGGAGAGTGGGAGGGAGGGAGACACAAGAGGGAAGAGATATGGGAACATATGTATATGTATAACTGATTGACTTTGTTATAAAGCAGAAGCTAACACACCATTGTAAAGCAATTGTATTCCAATAAAGATGAATAAACAAAAAACAGTGAGTAGAATTCAAATAAGTAATAGTAGATATAAAAATAATAAAAAAGAAATTTTGGCAAAACAAAAAAAAAGACACTCAACCAAGCACAATCCATTTACCCAGGACAAGAAAACATATGACATTACTCTTCTTTTTTCAACCACCATGGATTTGAACTTTTAGAAAATTGAAAATGCAAGATACAGATTTTATTTATTTTCTTAAGTAATTTATTTATTTCTGGCAGCGTTGGTTCTTTGTTGCCGTGCCTGGGCTTCGTCTAGTTGCTGGGAGTGGGGACTACTCTTCGTTGTGGCGCACGGGCCTCTCATTGCGGTGGCTTCTCTTGTTGCACAGCACGGGCTCTAGGGCACGCCGGCTTCAGTAGTTGCAGCGCATGGGCTCAGTAGTTGTGGCTCGCGGGCTCTAGAGCGCAGGCTCAGTTGTTGTGGCCCATGGCCTTAGTTGCTTTGTGGCATGTGGGATCTTCCCAGACCAGGGTTCGAACCTGTGTCTCCTGCATTGGCAGGCGGATTCTTAACTGCTGCACCACCAGGGAAGCCCAAGATACACATTTTAATAAGAAAATATGAGTCAACAGTTCTCTTATCTCTGTGTCTTTTTCTATCTCATTGATTGTGAAGAATACAATCATAGAGAAAGCAAAATCTACATCAGTTGAAAATTTTTTCCACCTGCATGCATGTTATAGTGGATGTGTAACATCTTCACAGGGTTTGTGAAATCAGTATTTCACCACAGAAATTAAATATGACACTAAAATGATCTGACACTAATTAGTCCATTGAATAAGGGGAGGAGGATCGGCATCTTGGTCATCGTTTAGAAGAAAAAAAAATCATTAACCTGTTAGGCAAAATACTTGTCTTTAAATTATCCCTTAATAAATATAATAGAAAATGAAATAAAATGGCAGTACAGTGTTATGAAAGGAAAGCAATTGGGTGATCTCAAAGTGAGTGAGTATAAAAATCAATATTTTTTGTTTAGTTTGTTAATAATTTTATTCTTAGAGCTCTCAGGCAGCTAGCTTTTGGTCATTTTTAAGATCAATCAAAAAGTTCTAAACATTATTTTTAAGGTATGCAGATCACTAGGCCCTCCTCCCCTCCTTTCTCTCTTTCTTTTAATTTTTTAATTTATTTTGGGGAGTTTTGGCTACCATTTATGTTCTAATCATGTTTTTCAGGAAGTGAATTTGAACTTTGAACCTCAGCTAGTTTGAATCCTACCTCTATTGTTTTCTATCTCTATGACTTAGGGTAAGTTACTTAACCACTGTGAATTGTTTCTGGATATTTAAAACAGGAAAATCACAGGGTTGTTGCGAAGATTAAAGAAGATAACATAAAAGGGAACTTACTGCAGTGTTTGAGACATAGTAAGGGTTAGTAAATATTTCCAGTTTTTATCTTTCTAATTCTCGTGAGCAGTTTACAATGAGATCTCATTACCACAGATTTTCCCTAAAATTATGAACCTTTTCCTACCCCTCTCCATTTTAAAGCAAACCTTGAAATGACTGAACCTCATAGGAAGATGTCTCAATGCAGGGAATCCCAGTAGCAGGAGAGGTTGGAAGCTACCACAATGCAAAGTTGTCAGGCTCTGATCTGGCAGTAGCTGTGGGAATTAGTCTTAGCTTCTATTTTTAACTCTGCAAGGAGTTGATTGGATGACCTGGGAAAACTCAGTTGGCATCTTATTTTCTTTCTGAATTTCTTTCTGCATCTTATTTTCTTTCTGAATTGTACCATTTGTCTAATCACTCTTTTCACTGACTCATTATCAGAAATGATATCAAGGGTGTTGAATAAGGGTGTTGATTTCAGAAGTAATGTTCTAGAAAATGGGAATTGTTCCCTTTCTTAAAAGCAATAGTTGACAATTTTATTTTTTTGTGATACAGTATTGAAGTTCCTGGGAGAGGGCAACTTTAATTTATAAAGAGTTGTTAACATTCACTTCCTCTAACAAAAGCCTTTAAAGGTAATACTACTAATTATCTGCCTTGTACCCCAGTCTTTTTTTTAATATGTAACTGTTGAAGTTTTTTAATGTTAATCAACATCATTAAGTTGTCCAGAAAGGAAAATTAATCTGTTACTCCATTGTACATCATATACAAAGGAATCTTCCTGGTATATGATATCTTTCTATTTGACTGAATCTCAATGAATTGAGAGAGTACATGTAAGAATTTTAATATTCAGAGTCTTATTCATAAAAGTGCACTACTGAGTAGATTCAATCACTAGCAACACCTTTAAACTGAAATCAAAAGTAGAGCCTCAATTAATGTGAAAACTTTAGTAGCAGAAACACCTGCCTATAAAAACTGCACTGTTAGTACACAGGCGAGCTTTAGCATGATAACAATTTTGTTGAGCTTGAAAAGCACATAATTTTACATTTTTTTCTTATTTGACTTTTTATCATTATGTGGACCCTTTAGGTCTAAGGAAACAAGTACAAAAACTGCCTAAAGCCTTCCATTTAATATGTAAGCCATAGTTGTCCGCAAGAGAGAATTTTGTGGTGATCAACAGCTCTAGCCAAATCGGCAATAATTTATTATAGTTGGTAGAGTCTAATCATGTGTACCTAACTATGTTCTTTTAAGTAAAAAGTGTAAAACATTTTTAGTAGTAAGTTTGTCCTGAATTTCCAAGTCAATATTTTTAATCCCTGTTTGAATACTGAATTCATTAGCTATTCACCAAAGGCTTGAGGCATAGATTTTGGGCCTAGTCTGCTTCTAAGATGAGATGTAGCAAACAGTCTAAATTCCAGTTTTAAATATACACGTGCAAACACATATCATACACATATATTATACAAAAATTTATATACAGACATTCCCCAAATTACAATGGTTCGACTTACCGATTTTTCAACTTTACCATGGTGCGAAAGTGATACTCATTTAGTAGAAACTATAGTTTGAATTTTTTCATTTTTTCAAAGTATACTTTGAATTTAGAGTAGAAACTATACTTTTCCCAGACTCCTGATATGCAGCATGATGCTCTCTTGTGATGCTGGGCAGCAGCAGCAGCAAGCCACTCCTCCCACTCAGCGACTCGATCACAACTGACACACTTACAACCGTTCTGGTTTTCACCTTCAGTACAGTATTCAATAAAACAAATGAGATATTCAACAGATTATGCTAATGTGAGTGTTCTGAGCACATTTAAGGTAGACTAGGCTAAACTATGACGGTTGGTAGATTGGGTGTAGTATAAGCATTTACAATTTATGATATTTTCAATTGATGATGGGTTTATCAGGATGCAGTGCCATAGTAAGTTAAGGAAGATCTGTATTTTATGTGTATTATATATATTCATTATATTATCCAATTATGTGTATATATGCATATAAATGCATGTATATATGTCTGCTTTCATGAACATTTGCCTTCTATTTCAAATATTTGATTATATTTATTTATTTTTTATTTTTATTTTTTTCTTTGGTTATATTTAAAATAAACAGACAAGTTCTTGGAGAAGCATTTGAAGAATCTTTGTTTCCAGAGTCAAGTTTTGCAAAGAAAACTTATTTTTTCACTAGCTGTTTATTTTCCAATAGTTAAAAAAATATTTTTAAATTTTAAAGTGATTCTTTAATATATGAATATGAATATGTATTTACTTCAGGTGCTATATATGTTATTTATACATATGTGTATTTATATATATTAAAATGTTTTTAAACCTGATCTTACTGGGTTATGTCTACTATCCAATTATGTGAGAATAGTGAGATTGTTGCCTTTCAGCTTGGAACATGCTTCTGTTTCATTTGATTATATTTTATCCATTAAGTGCTCTGGCCTTCCATTAGCTCTTTTGCTTTGAGGAATACATTTTATAGTGCATTAGAAATATTCTTCTATTTTTCATGCCATAATTTTCCAGTGTCTCACAAAATCATAATTTGGAATGTTCTGACTTGAATAGTGTTTCAGAATAGAGACTTGTCCCTTTTGGAATCATCAGATCTGTTGGTTAGGTACAGTATTTCTTATTTTTTCTGTTGGGGAAAGGGAGGAAGGAAACTGCAGTATGGAACGTTCCAGTTTTTTTTTTTTTTTTTCCTTACGCTTATACCAAAAAAATGCACTCTTCTAGTAAAACTAGAAACATGAGAGTGGCAGTTACATAGTTCCAAATTAGGACAACCTAATATACTGTAATTTTTTCAAGTAAAAGAATAACCCAGGTAGTATATACTATTAACTAGATTTTTTAAAACAGCCATTTGTTGCTTAATAATTCTATTCTTTTTCCATTCTTAGTTTCATAACATTTTTACACAAAGGTTTATATTAACAAATGCCATCGGTTGTATTGTTGGTTTCCTCCTGCTTTCTGATGAGTTCTATAATTTAAAAATGCTTAAAGTCCAGACTTCTCAACTAGAATACATAAGCACAGTAAAAGCAGTGTTTTTAAAATTAATTCTAGAATATATTTCTCTTGATGGTAAAGACATATAAGATTACAGATGTGTATGTTTGGATGCTTTATAAATAAAAGTAATAGGATTAATCATGTATTAATTTATACTACCAGAAATTCCCTCTAAATCCTTTCTAGGACACAAACATTTATGACATTTCTATATTGTTCTCATTTTATTATTTTAATGAAATATTATACAGGTAGTATTTCATAAAAACATTGCATCAATTGTAATACAAGTTTAGGAATCTTCATTTGGTATGTAAATATACTAACTTCTGTTGAAATTGCTATAGCTTAGGGTCAAAATTAATTTGAAGGTTATTAGTGTTATTATTCTGGTTTTTATTAGCTGCTGTCTCAAATTAATTATAAAGACAAAAATATCCCTGGCTTAGAGTTTCTGCACTATTAATGACATACCGAGATGTCTCTTGGGTATCGGTAAATGATATATTTTAGAGCATAACTTACAAAATGACTTGCCGGTTGGCAGACCACCTTTGACAATGAAATACATTTGATAGTCTACCTTTGCAAATTCATTGTACCACACAAATGTGATCTTGGTAATTGACATATGACTATTAAGCTTCAATCATTCTCCATAATATTCCTATTAGCAATTATTAACAGAATAAAGGGGAGATAACAATTCTATAGTATTTATTCAGATTTTTATTTAAAGTCAAGTATAATCTATATTTCTATAGTGCTTTTTTAATCTAACACCTCACTTAAGTAGAAGGACGTGTTCTAGAGGTTTGTTATCAGCTTTTAAATGAAGTCATCTTTATCTTTTATTTAAAAATACTAAAAACAAGTTTCATGGTCTTTAATTAAATATAAATAGTGGAATTGTCTATGAAACTTTTGAAATGGTCAATCACATAAAAACATAGGGATATCCTTTAAAGCAGGGGTCCCCAACCCCCTGGCTGTGTGAGGAAATGGGCCGCCCAGCAGGAGGTGGGCGGCCAGCAAGCGAGCGAGCGAAGTTTCATCTGCTGCTCCCCATGGCTCGCCATCGCTCGCATTACAGCCTGAACCAACTATCCTCCCCCCACCCACCCTGTTGGTGGAAAAATTGTCTTCCACGAAACCGGTCCCTAGCTCCAAAACAGTTGGGGATCACTGCTTTAAAGCATATGAATTTCTAATATATTTATTTAGGTTATAGATGCTGAACTTTTTTTTACATAATAGCTCATAGGTAACCTTCACTATTAAGTATTTTATGATGCTTAGAATCGGAAACAATACAGAAATTAACCAATTAAAATTGTTTTTTGTAAAATGTCAAGTGAGAAGAGAAGAATGTTAAATAATAAATACAGCATATTCACCACTTGGTTTTGAATATCACGCACATAGAGAAAAAAGACCCAAAGAAAATGTAAAAATTATTTATCAATGGTTAACTCAAGAAATAAGAGAGTCAGGGTGACCTTTACTTCCTCCCGTTCTCATTCTGTAGTTCCAAATTCATTGCACTATGTATGTATTACTTTTAGAACTGTTTAAGAAGAAATGTGCCAGTTTGGATAATTTTATTTTAACATCTAAACATTGCCGAGTATTGTTAAAATGTTCAGTTTTTATGTAGCTTTCTGGAAGATCTAGGTGGCCATAAAAAGCTGAATATATTAGCGGAGGGGGAGTTTTCCCTCATCTTGAAATAATAATGATAAATAATATTTTTAAAGCATTAAATAATTTTCAAAGCATTTTTATGTACATTTTCTCCTCAGACCATCCTAACTCTCTAGAGTTGGTAGAAAAAAGATTCTACTCATTCTGCCCAGGGTGGGGGTTGGAGAGTGGGAATTGAAATTCATGAAGTTTAGCAAATTGCCTATTTAAGCCGTACACAGTTATTAAGTGGCAGGGCCAGAATCCTAACCTGGCCATTCATGCCATGGCCAATCTAGTGCTTTCCTCTATGCTGTAGGAACTGGACATATTTAAGAGGTAAGCACAAACATGGAAATAGGTCTGAATCTTGCTCTAGTTGCAAATTTGCCTATAGACCTCACTGGAGCCTGAACCAGGAAGATCTATATGAATTTCTTTCTTCAACCCAAAGAAATGGCCATGTTAAATAATTCCTAGGTTTAATTTTAAAAAATGGATACTGTCTGTTTTTGCACCATATTCCAGTTTGTGTATCTTGTGTCTCTCAACTTCTCCAAAGAACCATGCTTCCTACCTAAAGGATTGCATTGCTTAAGAAACAAACATTGACAATTCTGATGC
Organism: Mesoplodon mirus; assembly: GCF_964341445.2. Lineage (NCBI taxonomy): Eukaryota > Metazoa > Chordata > Mammalia > Artiodactyla > Ziphiidae > Mesoplodon > Mesoplodon mirus. Next base: position 194,722 of record NW_028295226.1, read on the forward strand.
TAACCTGAATTAAATAATATACCAATCATTTATGAGATCTGCCTTAGTATTTTTACACTCCTGAAATATCATCTCTATGACCTGCTTTTTAAAATAGTCTGACACCTACCGAGTACTCTTTCACTTCCTACAAGAAATCAAGAAAAAGGAAGCATTTGTGTTTTTAATTTTAGTGAAGGGTTCTTGATTTAAGAATTAGTCATTTAATGTCATTTGAATTTCAAGTGTGCCTCAAGTACTTGAGGTTCTTTCTGTATGACTTCTCCAGAGTTTTCACATATATATATCATCATTAATTTCATCTTTCACTTGGGATTAGTACAAGAAAAGTTTTATTTACTACTATTTCTTAGTTTTCTTCATTTCAAATATTCAGTGCCTTGTCAAAAATAATATTACAGTCTTATACTGTTCATTGGTAACAGATAATACCAAGAAATTGTGATTCTGGTTTTCAGTTAAAAAAACAAAATGAGAAACTAAAGAAATAATTACTATAACAATGTTTTTCTCCATTTAGCCAATCAGATATTCACATCAGTGAGTGTTAGATTTTGAGACTATGAATCCCAATACTAAATGTTTTATATATTCAGAGAAGTGAAAAATAATAATTATTATGCTTCCTCTGTGCTAAATACTATTTTAAAACCAGTTGGAATCCCCCCTGACAACAATCCTAAGAGGTAGGTACTGTTTGCACCTATTTTACAGCCGGACAAACTGAGGCACAGAATGATTAAATTATGCATGGTCACACAGCTAGTAAGGCACAGATACAGTATTTAAAATCAAGTCTGTTTTTGTGAGAGTCCACATTCCCAACCCCTGTAATGAAAACGTGTGACCCCTACTATTTTCTATGTACCCATTTACTTGCTTTGTGGAAAGAAAGGGAGTGAGGGAAGAGGAGGGAAAGGGAGGGAGGGAAAGAGGAAAAGAAGGCGGAATGGAGGGAGGCAGGAGAATTGTCAAAATTCTGCCAGCTTGTTGCTACTGTGTGTTATTTCTTATAATAAGGTGGAAAATAAGGACTTGTAGAGATTTACATAGAAGAAATAATTTTAAATTTCCTTAAGGGAAGTCTCTGGTAATATTATCAGATGGTGACAGCAAGTGAATTTCTGTTTAATTCTATTCATAATTAAAATGCTATAGCAGGCTCATATTTGGAACAAACACAGTTCTGTTAATTCTCATAGTAATAATTCTACATTTCCTTAAATTTGTTATCATGTTTTTCACCCTCAACACTCTCAGCTTATTTAATTTTAGTACCTACTCTTTTTCAAAAGTCCATAAATTTTAGTTAGGCTTAAATCATAGGAAACTTGAAGAAAGTTTAGAGCTTGTAACAGAAGGAAACCACCCCCTTCCCACCCCGAGCCCAGCTCTGTCCATCTCTATCAGAGCTACTCTACCAAGAATGGAGGAATTATTCTAATTGGTCAGATTTATGACACATTCTATTACATAGGGTGACTGTATTTGTTTAGAGGTACACAGCAACAGTTCCACATTTCTTCTTGTCCGTTGCCTGGTCCTGTGAAAGCAGGTAAGTGGAGTGAAGATCCTCAAAACCTAGACCTCAGTCTCTTGTTTCTGTTCCATTCCATTCCACCAGGGTGAGCTTAATCCAGCAGAAGAGTGAGCTCTTCTGTGTTTCGCTGGATGGTTCCATGCAGATGAGTCAAGTTCCATTTTGAGCCTGGAAAATCTTGCATGCTGTCTCATCAACTTCTTCCTCTTCTGAGTGTGTCCTCAGAAAATGGTACCATGCCCCCAGTAAGCCTTTACCACAGCTCTGACTCAGGGTTATTAGGAAGGGATTCCAAATCTCAGACATGTTCTGTATTTTAATCAACAGATAATTTGTACTTATAGTTAACATTTACTCTGGATTAGTCACGTGTTCTTATGCAGTTGGAACCTATTTCTGTCTTCATGTGCTTAAAGCTAGGATGAGTATGGATTTTAATCAAGATAATTTAGAAATTTTATTAAGTGTTTCTTATGTGGCAGGCACTGTTCTAGGTACTGGTGATAGAGTTTTAAACAGAGTGGTTACAATCCACACTCTAAGAAAGGGTACTTAACATGAAAATTCATATAGGAAAGATGTACAGAAATCATACGCAAAAAACGAGTCCGTTTAATATGCATGGTTGGCATCTTGGGGATAGAAGAAATCTAACACAAGGAGCTTTACAAGACTGATGATATTATAGTCACTTCAGTTGAACTTTGTTCTATTTAAAACAAGCAACCTTTTTTCAAACCAAGTAAAAAAATTATTGACAGTAATTGTACAACTTTGTAGCTCCTTATTTAGTAAAGAGAGGGTGCTTTGACTTATGATATGAGGCAATTTCAGTATTTTGATAAACTAACCTTCAGCATTTTAGAAATTAAGCTTTTTCATTGATGGAAATTCTAATATTTGCCCATCAGTTTTATTTCATGCCTCCGAAATTAGATTAACTTTTCCAATTTTAAGTGAAAACCTGGCATATTATCTATTGACACTACAGTTCCAAGTTTTATCATAAGAAAAGGTGGGTGAGAGGAATCCCCAGCTCAAAATCCTATCCAAATTTGAATTCTGAAAGTCTTTTTTTGATTGATTAGTAGATGTTGGTATCACATTATTTGCAATGACAGAGGACACTGTCAAGTTGTTATTAGCATTCATTGCCGCACCGGCTTCTGAGAATTCAGTGGTTTTTTTTAAACCACGTTTTCTCCTCTTGACCCATGACTCCAACTCTCAAGATATCTTGACTCATTCATACATCATACATTCAAGAAATAATTACTGATCGCATATACTATTCCAGATACCAAGCTGGTCACTAGGGAGTCAAAATGACTAAGGCACAGGCTTGGCTGTCAAGGAGACCCCAATGTAGTGAACCTTTGCTTCTTACTCTTCAAGTGGCATTGATCCTGTGTCATCAGAAGTAATAAGGAATTAAGTAGCATTCATATTGTAGTTAAATGTAGATTGAGCCAGATGATTTTCCAAAATCAGGTTTAATCAGAGATAGGGCAAGAGTGTTCTTTGGGATTTTTCCTTGATGAGCATTGTTAACTATCCTTGAGATGCAATAATAGAAGTCAGTGAGTGATTTATCAATTTGGTTTCCTATGGGAACCAAGATGAAGGACGTTTCCTCCTTTAGTCATTGACTTTCTACAGAGATAGCAAAGGCGCTTCAACTTTCCCAGAAAAGCAATCACCAGTAAACAGCAGTGATGGTAGATGTGGGTTATTTACTACCATGGGGTTGAGAATATTAGTGAGCTGCATTTTGACCACTTGTCAAACATTTTGACATCTTGGAACAGAAAGTGTTATTTAAATATAAAAAGCATTTCCTGTTGAATTGCTGTTAGTCATCCCTATGAGGAAATGACCTATTAAGTAATAGATCGGGAATAAGATTGATTTCTGCTAAAGAGTCCTTAAAGTAGCTACATGTTTCAATTTGTGGGTGTTTTCCAACCATTTGTAAGTTACCACAGTAAAAACCCCATATAAAAAGCTCTCTGAATTTACTTTCCAGCATTCTTTCCTGGGCTTTCTGTCTCTTTCCCCCCCTCCCTCTCTCTCAGATCAGAAGAAGAGCAATGGGTCTCAAGCTTTAGCTAGAATCAGAAGGCTTGTCAAAACAATGATTTCCGGAGCCTCAGCTGGGAATTTGCATTTCTAACAAGTTTCTAGGAGAAGCTTCTGCTGCTGTTACATATTTGATGAACCACTGCTCAAGTAAAAGGAATGGGAATTTAGGAAGTAGAAAGATGGAGAGCTATGAAAAGCTGAAGTCAGCTTCTGATCTTCTTCACCAATCTGCCCAAGCTATTGGGAAGATAATCACTACTGCCCCAGGGAAGCGTATTGAAAGTCACACCGATTAGAATGGGCATCATCAGAAAATCTACAAGCAACCAATGCTGGAGAGGGTGTGGAGAAAAGGGAACCCTCTTGCACTGTTGGTGGGAATGTAAATTGATACAACCACTATGGAGAACAGTATGGAGGTTCCTTAGAAAACTAAAAGTAGAATTACCATATGACCCAGCAATCCCACTACTGGCACATACCCAGAGAAAACCATAATTCAAAAAGACACATGCACCCCAATGTTCATTGCAGCACTATTTACAATAGCCAGGTCATGGAAGCAACCTAAATGCCCATTGACAGACAAATGGATAAAAAAGACGTAGTACGTACATAAAATGGAATGAACTTGGGTCATTTGTAGAGACGTGGATGGACCTAGAGACTGTCATACACAGTGAAGTAAGTCAGAAAGAGAAAAACAAATATCGTATATTAACACACATATGTAGAATCTAGAAAAATGGTACAGATGAACCGGTTTGCAAGGCAGAAATAGAGACGTAGATGTAGAGAAGAAACGTATGGACACCACGGGGGGAAAGCGGGGCAAGGGTGGTGGTGGTGGGATGAATTGGGAGATTGGGATTGACATGTATACACTAATATGTATAAAATAGATAACTAATAAGAACTTGCTGTATAAATAAATAAATTAATTTAATTTAATTTAAAAAGTAATTGGCCCTCCTCTGAGTAAGTGATTGCCCGAGGGCATCATGTTGAACACTCTTGACTGTCCTCTTAAGCCCAGGTTTGCAGTGAATGAGCCATTTAACCTCTCTTTACCCCAGTCTTTCTAGATTACAAATAGTAACGGTAATTTCCCTTCCCTCTTGTTAAAAAACAAGACAAAACAAAAAATACGCAAATCCTGATGGTGCTTTCCCTTTGTGGAAAATTCTTTGGATTTATCCATCTATTACTCTGATGTAGTAAAGAAGAAATTTAGCACAATTTCTCTCTGTCCATAAAGATTTTAGGCTTTTAAGCTTAACTCTTCAGCAAAAACTATCAAATGCCTATTCTCCACTGCCTGGGGCTAGACAGTTCCTTGATTCTGTCTAAGAGGTGGGGAGCCACAAGGGAACAAGTACTTAAAGAGACTCTAAAAAGCCCTATCTTTTCTGCACCCCCTTCGCCACCACCAGCTCTCCAGTTTATCCACTGCTCTTCTCACTCTTTCCACACCAGGAACACCAGCCTCTTAGTTTGTACTTTCAACACTCAACGTTCTCCCATCCAAAGGCCCTTGCATTTACGATTTCATCTTCTGGAAATGTTCTAGAAAAGTAATCCATACACATATAAATAGAATATGATACTAGAGGTTATGATAATAGATAGGATATGACTACCTTCAAGTCTCTGGTCAAATGTCACCACATCAGTGAGACCTTGATCATCCTATAAAAAACAGCTGTTGTGCATCCCCATGCAGGTGCACACATTAACCTACACATGCTCCATTCCATCTCTGATATAGTTTTCTCCATATGTTTGTTCCCGTCTGCCAAACAATATATCAATATTTTGGTATTGGTTTATTTTCGGTCTCTTCCCTAGGTAGAATGTGAATTCCGTGCAGGTAGAGTCATGATTTTTTCACTGCAGAACCTACAACAATCATTGGCACATAAGAGTCACTCAGTAGATATTTCTAGGGTGAAAAAAAGAAAGGTGATATATCCTTACCTTAGATTATCCACTGCACATTTTGGTATCCTTTGCATTACTTGCTCAAATGATCTTACACTCCAGTCATACGTACCTATTGGCAGTTCTTTAGGACCACCATTGCTCTGTATGCCCTCGTGTCTTTTTTAAAATTTAATTTTATTTTGTTAACATCTTTATTGGAGTATAATTGCTTTACAATGGTGTGTTAGTTTCTGCTTTATAACAAAGTGAATCAGCTATACATGTACATATATGCCCATATCTCGTCCCTCTTGCGTCTCCCTCCCACCCTCCCTATCCCACGCCTCTAGGTGGTCACAGGACATATATACACTCACTACCAAATGTGAAATAGATAGCTAGTGGGAAGCAGCCACGTAGCACAGGGAGATCAGCTCTGTGGTTTGTGCCCTCTTGCTTTTTAAATCTTGCTGTAGCCTCTGCCTAGAATGTTCACTTCTGAAACTTTTTTGTTATCTTTCACACTTCTACATTTCCTTCAAAACACAAATCAGGTGTCCTGTTCTTCAAAAATATTTCATGATGAACTCATTCTTTCTCTGTGTCCTCCTTCCCACCCTGGCACCCTGTCCTGGCACTTATCTACTCATTATGTTATACGATTCTGTCCAGTTGAAACTCCTCCCAGCTTTACCAGAGACCACTTGAAAGCAGGGACTGCTTCTGACGTCAAAAGCACGATGCCCCAATGCCTGGCATATGACAGCTACTCATAAATGATCAATAAATGAACAACAACCCACCTTATTCTTTTTTCTTATCGTAAGAAGCTGCTCTTCATTGCTTTAAACTTCTAAAATTGCCCTGAGGGATATAATAGTAATGAGTGTTCCTGAAAATCAAGAGAATGGACACTTATGATAAGTAGCTTGAAGATCAGCCAAGTGAAAACTGGAATAGCTCCCAAGGAAGAGGAGTGAGGCATTCGAGCTCCTTTAGGAGTAGCAAGTAGCAGTGATGCTGGTGTTCACACTGCCATGAAGAAAACCACTGCCATGTGAAGCTCCTAACACGAGTAAATATGTAGTATCTCTGAGGTATGTGATAGTATGTGAGAGTCGATCATGACAGAACTCTTCAGCAACCTTGTTTCTGGATTTTACCTCATCCAGCATCACTTGGTGTATGTTGAGGTAATGCACAACTTTTACTAGGTAATTAGTCTCGGAATTATTCCTCTAGGGTAGAAAGATGCTATCTTACTCCAATCATGTTGCTATAACAAAATACCACCAACTGGGTAGATTATAACAACAGCAATTATTGCTCCCAGTTCTGGAGGCTGGGAAGTCCAAGACAGAGGTGCTAGCGTGTTTGCCTTCTGATACCAGGAGGAAAGTGGAAAGTAGTCATGTATGTCCCTGCAGGTATTTGTAGGTTGTCTTCCACCCTGAGATTTCTCTGCTGCCGCCCCTCCCCTAAACAAGTGTCAGAGAGGATTGGAGCTCTATCTTCACAGCGCTTGCTGACTTTTCAAGAGAAACATTGTACAGATAGACCCACAGACATACTGAAATAGATATCCGCAGCTCTGTTGGATGTGTAGTATTTAGCTTCTTCGGTCTGTGTGTGAAACACTTCTAACATGCTTCCCCTCCTCCAGTGCCCACAGGGCCACCAGTTTTCAGCCTGTTTTCTCTGTTCTGTTAAACACACCTCTTTTTCTAGCAGCTGAATGGGAAGGAGGACCCCCCTTTCAGTTGTCATCTTCCTCGAAACTGTTCACTCTAAAGGAATTCTCCCATTTCCCTTCTGAATCTATCTACCATCTCCCTCTATGTCCAAACTCCTCCTGACAGACAAATTTATTGAGCGCTTAAATGTATACCAGTTACTGTTTGTCAGTGGCATTTAACCCTCACAAATATTATCCACATTACACAGTTAAATATTGAGGCTTAGAGAAAGTAAGAAACTTGCCAAAAGTTGCACACTTAACAAGTGACATGTCTAGGATTCAGGCACAAAAGATTTGAGCCCAGAGGCCATGCTCTTAACCATGAAGTGAAACCCTCTAAACAGGAAGAAGTTAACACCTGTTCAAGGGAAATAGAGGGTCCATACTAGCTCCCTTATTTATACCAGCTGCCCGAGGAGAAAGTTTAACAGAAAAGTGTTCCCATTTAATTTTTCTGTTTCTTTAACCATTGAATTAAACAATAACACATCCTCCTTAAATGCAATCTCTCTTTGATTCAAGCTTTCTGATTATTTCAGAAACTTCAGTGAATAGTTTATATCTTCATAATTTTTTTCTTTAATTTCAGAACTTTGTGAGAAGGATAATGCTATTTTCTTTTAAGTGATTAGATAATTTTGTAATTTTCTATGCTAAAAAGTATACTTATACTATAGTATATATAAATTCTATGTATTTAGTGTGTACTTTTGTTAAAGCATTGTAAAATAACAACTGAATTGTACTCCAATAAATACATCATTTTCCTCAACATTGACTTAATGTGCACTATAGTTCATATTTTTTTCTGATTAGTTCAGAATTATCAAATTAGAGAATTATCATTTTGAGACTGGTTTTTACTAACTCTAACTTCCATGTTCCTAATTTCCATGTTCCTAATGAATAAACTAAGCTTTATTTATCCTTAATATTTTCTGACCTCTTCACTTCAATTGAAATCTGGATTGTTTCAAATGATTCCCCTACCATCTCCACCACAAATTTAGCTTTCTCTTTCTCTAGTATAAGAAGAGCCAGCCTGCTTCTTACATTTAGGCCACTTTCTGATTATTATTCTATAATCTCTGTATTCCCCTAATTTTAACTTACTGTTAGGAAGTAAAGTTGGCCCTCTCTCTATTCAAACCACTCCTGTATCCTCCAGAACCAGTGCCTACTTCTACTTTCCTGAATGAGGTCAACTACACTTCACCAAGCTTAATGTTTTTTAATTTTAACTAATTAATTTTTAAAAAAATTAATTTTATTGAATTATAGTTGATTTACAGTGTGTTAGTTTTAGGTGTACAGCAAAGTGATTCAGTTATACATATCCATATATCTATTCTTTTTTTTTTTTTTTTTTTGCGGTATGCAGGCCTCTCACTGTTGTGGCCTCCCCCGTTGCGGAGCACAGGCTCCGGATGCGCAGGCCCAGCGGCCATGGCTCACGGGCCCAGCCGCTCCGCGGCATATGGGATCCTCCCAGACCGGGGCACGAACCCGTATCCCCTGCATCGGCAGGCGGACTCTCAACCACTGCGCCACCAGGGAGGCCCTGTATATCTATTCTTTTTCAGACTCTTTGCTCATATAGGTTCTCATAGACCAAGCTTACCAATTTTATAGTTTCATTGCCTGTCTTCATCTATGCCATGACCTCATTTCTCATTCACATCTCAAAATTAAACTTTCAGAACTCCATTGCAACAACGATCAGTGGTCTAATGAACTTGTATAAGATGACCAGAAGTTGAAGTATTGTAAGCATTAGTAATATAAAAGTCCAACTTCTGTCTGTTCTGCAAATGAATATATGTTTAATACTAAATATATGTTTAGTACTAAAAGTTTCACCATGGTAGTGTGAGTCTTTCCAAAATTTATTACATTCCTATTATATGCCAAGCACTGACTTACTCTTTGATTTCATTTTCCCCCCAATTTTGTTTTCCAAACACAGAATGACAACTTGGTGAAAAAACCCTGCGGTATATACCAAATACCAAGATGTGCATCCTCTGCCCATCCTCATTTCTGTATTCCCACTCATCCCATCGTAATTAGATTCTGCCACTTTTCTCCTGAGCCCTATAATAGTCTCATGTCTACTCACTTCCCATCTCTTCCCCGTCTTTTAATCTCAAATACAGTTCATACATACAGAACGTCACCTGAATGATGTTCATAACTGATGGCTGCTTGCTTTCTTAAGAATGCTTAAAAGATGCAGTGTTGGAAGAGAAAGCTGTCACCACCTGCTGACTTGTGCCCAAAGTCTCAGAGGCTGAAACTTCTGCTTTCATAAATGGGGAGGTCCAGCACAGAAGTGAATTGAAGAAGTGCCATAAAAGAGCTTATGAGCCTTTTAAAGACTTCCCAGGAGATATACACACACACATACATGTACACAAGATGTTCAGTGTGATTTCAGAGAAATTCTCAGAGACCTCATATGTCTCGAACACTGGGTAAGACCTCTGCTTCCAGACATTCTAAAATTTACTCTTGAATAATGCAACCCAGAGAGTGGAGTACTTGGACCAAATTACTTATATCCCTTATAGTATTATTTCTGGCAAATTACCCCATCCGCTTTTGGCTTGCATAACACACAATTACAAGAACTTCTTTTCTATCTATTGGTAGAGGTCCTCTTCCATCACATCCTGTATACAAAGACTATATAAGTGCACATAATGTCTTACATATTATTTCATAGGGTTAACAGATACTTGGTGTCCAATGTAGAATAACATGGACTATGGGCTAACAGTGTTCTATAAAGAATAAAGTAGTTCTTTGTAAACTAGACTGTTTATATATTTCATACACACGCTTTGTTTCCCAGTTATTCTCTCTTATCACTTAATAAATTCTTTTGATGTCTTTTCTATATCATTTGTACTAAAGTGAAACAAAGCAAGATGTTTTTGATTGCTCCATACCTGGACAAAAGTGTTAGAATGGAAGCCTAGAGGCTGCTATGGTGGTAGCAGTCATAATGAAAATGAGAGAACCCCTAAATGGATGTGGTTTTCCTGCTTCAATTACCTGGAGATTGTTTTCCAGTGCTGACACCAGGATGTCCTGCATTTTGCTTTAGTGAAAGGAATGAGTGTTTCCTCTACAGTTTTAATTATAATTTTGTTTCCTCTAAAATGGCTATGTAATTTCATTGACCATTGAGTTAATACAAAGTGAACTCCTTGGCCTGGCCCTCCAGGCACTCCAACTGTTCTAACCTATCCCTGCTGCTCCATCACCTCCCCTTCTCCTACACATGGGCCTGTGCTGCCATCAAACTGCACAAACCTCTCTTCTCTCAAGTGCTGGGGAGTTTTCTAATCTCTGTGTCACTTTTCATTCTGCTGATTATGTCAGGAATTGGATTTTCTTAGATGCGATGCATACTAAATCTACTTTACATGTATAACATGCTTATATAGTTAGTAAATTTGACAAAAAATTATTAAATGATACCTAATGATGACTACATTATAAAATCATATATATATATGCTTTTTCATATATATATTCATGTCTTTCAACACTAACCTCACCCTCTCCATTCTCATAATACTTAAAATATGCTTGCTTTATGTTTTCCAGGCCATTGCATGTGGTGCTCTCTTTGCCTGGACTTCTCTCCTTCCTCCGTTCTTCTACTTGCTACCACTTCCCCATGTAATGACCCGATTTGGAGAAGACTTGTTTCTGCTTCTCTTATGGGTTCCCTTAGTACCCTATTCTAAGTTCTATTAATTCAGACTGCATTGTAACTCCCTGTTCATTGTCTTACTTGCTCATTGTGTCCCCAATGCCTATACAGCACCTAACGTTTGGAAAGTACTCAAATAAATGAAAGTTGGTGACATTGAAATACATGTATAACTGGTTTAGAAGAGTTAAATGATCATTGTTATTGAAAGTCATAAAGATACTTACGCCTTTGACCCAGTAATCCAGGAGTCAAAAATTCAAATGCTTTCAGGGTCAAGCAGGTAATCTAAATGTACAATGTTGGCCTGGGGGAAGGCAATGGGAATACAGGTTACTGTACTTGCCTCACCTAAACACATTCAGATTTACACTTTTATAAATACTGTCGATACAAGCCAAACAAACCATAACCCCTGTCTCATTCAAAGAAACAATTCTGTAGAGGAAAAAAATATTCATAATAATATTATTTGTGAATCTATCTGTAATAAGGAAAAAAATGAAGACAAATAGCTAGTAATAGGAATCTGATTAAATTAAATATAGATTGTATCCATTAAATATCATGTATTCTTTAACATTAAAATAATCCCCCAATTGTAATATATGAAAAATGCTTTCGTTATTGGAAATGGTGAAGGAATAACACAAAACCCTGTGTTTGCTGTAATTGCAACCATGTAAAAATGTACATCCTTGTTTAAAAAAAAGGATTATGCAAAATGAAGATAACTATGTTAGGGTGCTCAAAATAGAAATGATTTTTGTAAAGTTCAGCATTTAATAATGCCGTCATTTTTCCAATCCTAGTCTCTGGAGAAAGCTTTGGCAATATCTCTTGGAGTCTTAGAAGATGATACCTAGCAAGCAGAACCAGGTTACTTTGGGTAAAAGCTGAAGAATATGAATTGTGGGCTGAGCTACAAATAACATTGTCATAGCAACCTCCAAAGATTTCATAGAAAAGGCATGACTTGGATTTCTCTTTTTTTTTTTTTTAAGGAAAATGACTAACAAGATCCCTTTTAAAACAGTTCCGATATAGTGCGGGATAAGATACAATAAGTTTGATAAAGAGTTTTGTTGAGAAATTGGGATAAACTGGCATAACCTTGAGATCAGAAGTGAGACTCCCTAGTGTAGCCTTAGCACCTTATTTTGTGTGTATATTGATTAGTTTTCAGTGACGTAACACTTATGTGATGCCAATCTGCCTTCCCTGCAGATAATATTTATTTAATAATAAAATATTAAGAACAATATAATAATTCTATAATGATAATAATGGTTATTGTTAGTAAAAAAGTTCAATTCTCCTTGTTAAGAGGCATTTAATATATTTCTCTGATTCTTTATAAAGGCTTGATTATCTGTTCTCAGGGTTCTTCTGTGATACTATATATAACCTCCTGGAAACAGAGGACTGTGGAAATACTGATAGTATCAACGGAAATCATTGTAACTTCTTTGGAAAGGGCGTATTCCATCAGTCTCATTGCCTCATTTGTTAAGCTGAATCGCCATCCTCAGTGACAGATCTTTTCAGTGTCCAAACTTCCTGCAAGGATTTATGTATTAACCCCATTCTGTTTGAGTTTAGATCAGGAGTGTCCCTTAGGTTATTTTAGGAACCCAGGTTTCCTGTAGTTTGCAAAAGCTGGCCCAGCCCACTGGCAGAAAATCTGCTTCTGATAGCATAGTCCTGTGGTAACAACTTTGGTATCTTGCACAGATAAGCAGCCTTGATATAGGTCCATGTGGTTAAGGAGGAAGACATTGTCAGTAATTACTTTTACGGGGGAAATTCTAGTTAGCAATTTTTTTCCAGTTCGAGGTAAACATGTAAATCTGGGCTTATCATAAATAGCAATATATCCAAAGTATCATTCTCAGACTACACACAAATTTTTGACTCTAGCTTTCTGTGTAACGTTAGAAAAACAAACAAACAAAAAAGCATAGTCAGATCACCTGTTACCTCAAAATAAGCAGCTGTGTGGCAGCATCAGGAAGCATAATGAGTGAAGCCAGAATTAACAAGCAGCAGGGCTGAGTGTGGAACCCCTGCAGTTCAGGCCTGATCATTGAAACTGGCACCTGATTGCCCTTACAAGTACTACCTGTTCACTCAGTTCTTGAAACAATCAAATATATACCGTAAATATCATGGTTCTGCTAACACCTTCTGTATGTTTTCTGAAGCCACTGGTAGAACTAACCTTTTTAACCATCTGCTGAGGACAGAAGTCACGTTATAAGTCAAGTGGAACTTTGAGTTCTATTTCCATTTCTAAACATTTGACCACAAAATTAAACCTCAGATTCTTAAAGAAGAATTCAGTCTTCTGGGTAAGTGGGATCTGTCCACTCGTTCATTCAACAGTTACTGAGCTGCTGCTTCATGTAGAATGTACAAGTGGGTTAAAAGATGTTTGAGGAGATTACTGTCTCGTTAGCCATCCAACTAATCATCACTCATGCTGAAGTTTTGAATCAGAAAAAAAAAAGAGTTGAACCAATATTTGTTAAATTTTGCACACAAATAGCCCTAGGGAGCACAGAAGAGAAGATTTTTTCCATTGAAAAAATGTATGACTTTTCTGAATAAATTAATATGTATCTTAATCATCTATGTTTCAACTGAGGAAAAGATTAATTTAACAGAATCATTCTGTAAAACCCCTACTGCTTTGAATCCTATGAGAACTTGTTGCTAATTTGAGGCTTTCAAATTTAAAGTCATAAGATAAGTTGAGCAGTCAATAACCTTGAAATTTAGGAAAGTGACTGACATGGACTAGCCAGAACGTTTTTTGCAGTAATTTGATTTATAACTCTGCCCTAATCACTCTTAAAAACCAGCTAGACAGTAAAAAGTTCTCTACCTTCAAACCTCTTGATGCAGTTTTGCAGATTAATCTGAATGGGTTGACAATTTGATGAAAGGATGGAGAGCATCTAAATTTAGTTTTTCTGGATAGCCACACGCAAAAGAATGAGACTAGACCACTATCTTATACCATACATAGATATCAACTCAAAATGGATTAGAGACTCCAATGTAAGATCTGAAACAATAAAACTCCTAGAAGAAAACATAGGCAGTATTCGCTTTGACTTTGGTTTTAGCAATATCTTTCTGCATATGCCTCCTCAGGCAAGGAGACAAAAGCATAACTAAACAAATGGGACTATTATCAAACTAAAAAGCTTCTGTACAACAAAGGAAACGTCAACAAAATGAAAACCTACCAAATGGGAGAAGATATTTGCAAATCATGTATCTAATATCCAAAATAGATAAAGAATTCAAGCAACTCAACAACAAAAAAGCTAACAATCCAATTAAAAAATGAGCAGAGAAACTGAATAGATATTTTTCCAAAGAAGGTATATAGATGGCCAACAAGCATGTGAAAAATGTTCAACATCACTAATTATCAGGGAAATGTAAATCAAAACCACAGGGAGATATCACTTCACACCCATTAGAATGGCTATTATCAAAAAGACAAGAAATAAGTGCTGGAGAGGAAGTGAAGAAAAGGGAACCCTTGTGCACTTTTGGTGGGAATGTAAATTAGTGCAGCCACTATGGTAAATCATATGGAGATTCCTCAAAAAGTTAAGACTAGAACTATCATATGATGTAGCTATTCCACTTGTGGGTGTTTATCCAAGGAATACAAAAACACTAATCTGAAAAGATATATGCACCCCTGTGTTCATCACAGCATTATTTAGAATAGACAAGATGTGGAGACAACCTAAGTGTTCACTGATGGATGAATGGATAAAGAAGATACACACACACTTACAATGGAATAATAGCCATAAAAAGATGAAATCTTGGCACTTGGGACAACATGGATGGACCTTGTGGGTATTATGTTAAGTGAAATAAACCAGATGGAGAAAGACCAATACCATATGATTTAACTCATATGTGGCATATAAAAACAAGCAAAACAAAATGAATGAAGAAACCAAACTGAAACAAATAGATACAGAGAACAGAGTAGTGGTTAGAAGAGGAGAAGGGGGTGGAGGGAGGGCAAGATGGGTAAAGGGGGTCAACAATATGATGACAGTTGACAACTAACCTTTTGGTGGTGAGCACACTGTAGTTTATATAAATGTCAAAATATAATATTATACACATGAACCTTATGTGTTATAAACCCATGAAACTATAAATAAATAAAAATTTAATAAATAATTTTACTTTCATTAACTTATGAAACAGCGACATACTTTGCCCAATTTACTTAGCTTCAGAATTTTCATTTGTACAGTTTGAACCAGAAGAAGTACCTTTTTATTGGTTTATTTTTTTTCTAAAATTCTAAGACTAAATTGTTATTACAATGTCTTCACAAAATTATTAATAGAATGCCTTCATAATTATCTCACGTAAATATTTAGATAAATAGCTATGTAATAGCTGAATTTTCTCAAACTGTTAAAATATTATTTCTAAAGGTATATTTCAGGTTAAGAAGGATTAAGCTGCAGAGATATAATGTTTGATGATATTTCTCAAGTGATAAGAACTTACTATCAGAAGCATGTAATGTATTAGTACCCTCATTATGGAGTTCAGATTCTCTCTTCAGCAGAAAATGCTCAGGGCATATGTGAGTGATGATAATTATTTTTTCTATGCCTATATTCCTATAGCATTTCTTATCATGATGTCATTGTGTAACTGCATTTAAAGTGGGCTCTTAGGGACTTCCCTGGTGGCGCAGTGGTTAAGAATCCACCTGTCGGGGCTTCCCTGGTGGCACAGTGGTTGAGAGTCCGCCTGCCGATGCAGGGGACACGGGTTCGTGCCCCGGTCCGGGAAGATCCCACATGCCGGGGAGCGGCTGGGCCCGTGAGCCATGGCTGCTGAGCCTGCGTGTCCGGAGCCTGTGCTCCACAACGGGAGAGGCCACAGCAGTGAGAGGCCCGCGTATAGCAAAAAAAAAGAATCCACCTGTCAATGCGGGGGACACAGGTTCGAGCCCTTGTCCGGGAGGATCCCACATGCCGTGGAGCAACTAAGCCCATGCACCACAACTACTGAGCCCGTGTGCCACAACTACTGAAGCCCACGTGCCTAGAGCCTGTGCTCTGCAACAAGAGAAGGCACCGCAATGAGAAGCCCGCGTGCCACAACGAACAGTAGCCCCCACTCCCCGCAACTAGAGAAAGTCCACGTGCAGCAATGAAGACCCAACACAGCCCAAAATAAATAAATTTTAAAAAAAGATGATTCTTTAATAAATCAATCAATCAATCAATAAAGTGTGCTCTTAAGCATTTGCCAATTAAAGAAACTCAACATAAAGACCCAAAGACCCCATCTGAGTTTGCTAAGTGATGCAGTGTTAATAAAACTGTGGCTCATTGGAATCTAGTGTGTTACAGGATTTTTTGCACACTTAGCTCTTCAACTGATTTGGTTTGGATTCTAGTCAAATTACTTGGTACCTTGGTTATGTGGGCTTGTGAAAAATACCTGATATATACAACCACTTCCTATGGAGCTAATAGCTATGTGTTTGCTAAGTATTTTGTGAGAAGAAAAGATCAGAGAGCAAAGAAAGCTGGATTTCCTTAAAAGCACTGAACTGTAACATGTATGTAAAGACTGGGTAATTACTGGGCAGAAACAGGCCTGCCAGTAAAAGCCAAATATATGCAGCTCCCTTCTTCTGCTGAAAATCTGTCCTAGTTTCATGTTAAATTATATATTAAAAGAATACTGCATTTTTCTATAATGATGTTTTTATAATATAGAGGGTGTTTCTGACCAAAGACTCTACATCCACAATATATGATAAAAGCAAAGGTATAATGATAAAATATCATACTCAACTCATTTAAGTAGTAAAGTATATTCTAAACCTCATAATGGACAAATACAGTCACTGTGAGGTGGTTCTATAAGTCTCTAATATATTTTAAAAAGGTATATATCATGTTCAAACCAATTTCTACTATATCTTAAATTATAACTATATAAAATGAACCCATTAACTTTAATGACCACTTATTTACACTAATATAAGTCTGTTCCCCAACAAGAAAGATGTACATATGTATATGGGTGTTTGTATGAGTTAGATAACTGGCATCTTTTAAAAAATTGTTCAAGAAAGTTTGAAGTAATGAATTTTCATGTAGCATGAGGAGGTAATCAAAATCATTCTCCCATATTTCCTTAATTCTAAGGTGCCATATGTTGTATATGTCCTTAAGTTAGTGAAACTTTTTTTGGAAAGAAAAAGCAAGTACACCCAATGCGCACATTAGAAGGAAAATTCTGGTTTTATAAATTTTATAATGAAAAAAAGAAAATGGAGTACATGTTTTTATTTACCTTAGAATTAAATTTGAATTTAAGCTTAATTTCTACAGTAACCTTTAGAAATTTTTATTATGCAGTCTTTCTTGATGATAATTTGTAATTTGCTATGATTGATTTAGAATTTCCAAATTTCCATCCATTTTTAGAATTCAAAATTTTGTCTAAAACCATCAATTATTGGAAATCCTCTCAATGTAGACTGTGCATGAGGCCAGTACCTGAGCTGATCCTCTAGGGAGCTTCATGGAGAGTATAATAAGGGGAGCCCTTGTTGAGTAATTTATAGTTGATTAACATCATCATGAATTGCTCTCAACTTTATTCATGATTCTGAACACTTGAGATAATTGAAATACCAAAAGAACGAGTATAAAGCTATTAGCTATTAGGACGAGTGGATACTTGAGCCTACTCACAGTCTCTTTGAGGCAGAGGCTCATTTTGTGCATAAGTGTAAAGAAACATATTTTTGGAAAAATAATTCTAGTTCCAGTTAGAAGATGGTGAACTCAGAGATTTCATTTATCACTGCTCAAAGTGTTTAGAGCCATTGAAAACATTTCCCCCTAGACATTGACATGATGGACTTATTTTAATCAGCAATTACAAAAGTTGACCAAGTGCCAGGCATCAGTGAGTAGATTATTGGGCAAAAATCAGTTTTTCCCCCTTGTACAAAACCTGGATGCATCCTGTCCAAGGACAGACTTAAACAGGCAAGGGAAAGTTTATTGAAAACGATTGCAACTGGAGAGAGAGATTGGACTAAACTCTGCTGAAACAAAAGGTGGGACAGTTTATCAATTCTGGAGTGAGCTAGTGGACTGGTACTGGAGGACATTAGGAGGAGACTGGTTAATGTGATTAGGCCATCTGTGTTTGCTAATCAGCACTTATTGAAGTTAGACTCTTGCCCTCCCACAGAGAATGCGGTGCTATCTTTCTTGATGATTACATTTCGAAAAATGGCTCCCATGTCCGTGAGAAAGACATTCCTGGGTTGTAAATCTGGCAAGATTACTAGAAGAAGATTTACGTGTCAAAGGGGTGAAAAAAGAATTTGCATGTTTTTTAGAGTAAATGTTCTAAATAAGGGGAGGTCAAGGGCCTCTAAGTCAGGAAGAAACCTGTCTAAAGTTTTATTAAGCTGAAAGGAATGTGAAGGCTGTCTTGGTCAATCTAAACCTTGAACACAGGTAAAGATGTTTGCCAACTCTAGAGAAAAGCCTACAAGTACGGCAAGCTCCTTTACCTTTAATCTCCCATCCTCCCTAATCTGATTTAGATATTTCCCTTGTGTTGTCACAGGCTTACCAATATCACAGAATTTATCAGGTCAAATTGCAATTTTTTGTCTGTTTACTACTCTTGACACTAGACTGTAAGGTACCTGAGAACAGGGATCCTGTTTACATTTGTAACCACAGGACCTACTGTAATTCCCCTTACCTCAATTAATGCCTGCTGAAATAAACTGAATTCTAAAAAATTAACAGAAAAGTAGCTGAGATAGGAAATAAGAATGTGGGGATTACAAAAAAATTAAGAGCCTTTAGTTTAGTAAAATGAAGATGGTAAGGGAATATGATCAGAAGCCATATATTCCTAGAAGGTATGAAATTTTCTAGTAAATCCTAGAAAACTAGAAGTTGGCCACACCCAGTGGAGATAGGAAAGAGGGCTCACGTTTAATGTACACTATATGGTAGACACTATGTTAGCATATCAAATTTAATCCTTTATCTGTGAAGAAAGCACTGCAAACCCTAGTTTATAAGTAAGAAAACTGATACCTGGAGTGGCCATATACCACCTACAGAACAGTGAACCAAGATTTAAACACTCACCTTTATGGCCCCAAAGCTGTTAAATTTGGCTGCCTTAAACATAAATTATAATAGTTTAAGTTTAGGAGAGAAAAATGATCAATACTTTTAACTTTGCATATGAGATGATATCCCTAAGAAGGGATCACCCTCAAAATATAAATAGAATCAATAAGTATCAGATGTGTCTTTAAATACTAGAGACAAGCAAGGTTGTAAAGAAAACTGGTGATGTTTGGGGGTACCTTGCAAAACTTTTGAAGGTGATGTCACCACAAGGAGACTCTGTCTCTTGGTAGCACCATCAGCTCTGCTTCTGGATTGGATGGATTTTGAGATGACATTAGAAGTGCTCTTCTCTTAGTTAGGACGTTCTCGGATTCTTTAGTAATGAAATACCTTTGATTCTTTGCTTTATCACCAAAAAAGATGGTTTAAAGGAACAACCTTTTTGTTTTTCCAGATACACACTGGGAATGCTATTTACTAACTCTCACTACATGCTAGAGATATGATGGTAGTCCCCTTATATATCGCAGTATACCGTACAGAAAATATTAAGGCTACTGGCATCAGTCCCATATGGTTAAATAAGCTATTTAAAGGAGGATATTCCTGAACTGGAGAGGGATGTCTGGGACAAGAGCAAGCAGGATGAGGATTTAATCAACAATTTAGTTTTCTCTGGAAGCCTGATAAAATTCAAATACCCATGTCTCGCTTACATGGGACTTATTTTTCAACATAATATGGCTTGACAATTTTTCTTAAGAATTTGGGATGAGAAGGAAAAACATAATAATTTAATCTAGTCAATAAAAGGAATATTGATGTTCCTCATATTTCTTTGAAGTCCTTTGGTAAATTTCTTGACTTGTCATCTGACTGACTTTTACCCTTTTCTAGAAAAAAAGCATACCGGGAGGAAGTAAGACCTAGTGCTTTTTAGTGTACTCTTGGCATTCTTCCAACTCTCCTGGAAAACATCATTCTGTCACTTATATTCCTGTCGAACTGTAAGTTGAAATGAAGAACGCTCTTACCCAGTCTCTTACACAAAA
This sequence comes from Mesoplodon mirus, assembly GCF_964341445.2. Taxonomy (NCBI): domain Eukaryota; kingdom Metazoa; phylum Chordata; class Mammalia; order Artiodactyla; family Ziphiidae; genus Mesoplodon; species Mesoplodon mirus. The sequence goes on from NW_028295226.1 coordinate 214,976, forward strand.
GTATCATGATATTCTTTAAAAGACCCTATCCAAACAGACACATTTTAAATAATTATTAGTTCATCATCATGACCCAACAAGACTGCAAGGTTGCTTAGCAACAGAATCAGGCACTCTTAACAGGAACATGCATGGGAACAATGGTGAAAAGTGATGGAGATCTTACAAAGGCAAATTCTTTGAATTAAATCTTTGTGAAAAGACATCACGGGGAAAATGAGTTTTTTAACCTAAGAATTGTTTCCTGAGATTGATACATTATTTCATAGCTAAACATCAACCACTTTCCATAGAATAGATAGAACAATGGAACTTTTAGTCTTTACATAATTTAGGGCACTTACAAAACATTATTTATCAGTGTTAGCTTGAAAATGAATAATATTTCTGTGTTGTCCCATTATCTTTAAAACTGTATAGATACATAAAGAAAGGAAGTTACTTACAAAAATAAATACTGCAAATGTATTTGATTAATGATGTTCTATTTTTATGTCATACATAGACTATAAAAAATTGTATTCTTTTAAATTTGAACAAGATATAAGTATATATATATACATACATACATACATACACACAAACATGCATTATCTATCTAATTCCCATTTCCAGTGGAAAAAGAAAAGAAAAGAAAAGAAAAAGCCTGCAAAGCATTGTCTCTTTGGGACTCCTAGATTGACTAATTTTTGACTAGTTTGACTGAATGGGCTGATTTTATACTACAATACCTGTAAAGGCACTAACTTGCTTCTATTAGTAAATGGAAGAAAATCCAGTACATATGGGCTCTGTTGATGCAATATGTAAACACCCAGCAAGTTCAAAGAGTAAACTCAACATCCTGGCAGAAGACCTCAACTTTGACCCTAGTCCCATCTCTGGCTTGGACAATTCACTTAACCACCATAGACCTCATATTCCTCATCTATAAAAGGAGGCCTCCAAGATTATTTTCAGCTCTAAAATTCCTAAAGTTCATGTCCATCAACTCTAAGTAGCATCATTCTTTTTTCTCACAGAAGAATTGTTTGTTTTACTGCATTGGTTATTTGACTACTGTCTTTATGTAAATACTAGAAGTAGCAGGCTTGTTCACCAATACATTCAGGTATCAGGCAGAAAATTTTCAATACTGGGTTTTTGTTTGTTTCTTTCTTCATGGCTGATTGCATGTTGCAGAGCTGATTTTTAGTTTCTGGAAGTTAAAAACATGCAGGTGTAGATATAATATGCTGCAGCCATTTATATCACCAGCCATAATGTTTTAAAACAACTGGCTTTTTTGCATAGTCTTTAGAAGAGGGTTAGATGAGCACTTCTGTTTTCCTTTTCTTGAGAAGTTTTATAAAAACACCAAAAGGTCATCTTTAAAATGTCAGACGAGATTAACAACAAAATCTTGGAAGACAGCCAGTCCACCAAGGAAACAAACCCAAAGGACTCTTTACAGATGCAAATCTTAAATAAGCAACAGAACCTGAGAGTGGGGTGAGGGCAGGGGAGAGAAATACTTTGTAGCAAAGAAATGAATTCAAGAGATGCCTCGTGGCATTGAACTGATGGAAAGGAGTAGCAGTAAACAAACCTGGCCCCCAGCAATTGCTAAAGGGCACATTCATTAGGAAGTTGGAAGCAAGAAGTCTAAGATCATGAGTCAGAGAAGCAGAATCATGAGCCACACCCACACTGGGTTCTATATGCTATTGTTAAAACAAAGAGAAGTTGATGTAAATATTTTAATTGCAAGGAATTGAAAAAGTGGTTATTAATCCCACTAGTTGATGCCAGGCCAGGTTTCTGATTATACAACTGAGGATGTAGCTCTATAGTCCTGACAGCTGGGTAGTAGAGAAGATGCAGTTTTCTTCCCACAAAAATACCACTTCTCCTACTAACAATTCTAAAGGGAGAGAAAGCCTTTAACAGAGAACACATTAAAGGAGAGTCACAGTTATTTAAAACCAGAAACTTAAATAGTGATGGAAGAAGCAAGTAGGTTTAGGAAGAGAGCAAGCTACAGAAATTGATAAAAGCTTTGCACTTTTAGTTGAAATTTTTAAAATTATAAACAGAAATGGAGAATTCTCTGCCATTTGTATTTTATCCAGTATTCAACTAAGTGGCCTATTAGTTTAGTAGGATGAAAAGTATCTTGCTGGCAAATGTGGAAACTAATACTGAAACAAAACTATAAGGCAGAGACATATTTTTGTAGCAAAGGATTTCACCAGCTTTGTCAGGGTTGACACAAGAATCATATTATAGGGGCTTCCCTGGTGGCGCAGTGGTTGAGAGTCCGCCTGCCGATGCAGGGGACACGGGTTCGAGCCCTGGTCCGGGAAGATCCCGCATGCCGTGGAGCAACTAAGCCCGTGCGCCACAACTGCTGAGCCTGTGCTCTAGAGCCCGCGAGCCACAACTACTGAGCCCACGTGCCACAACTGCTGAAGCCCGTGTGCCTAGAGCCCGTGCTCCGCAACAGGAGAAGCCACCGCAATGAGAGGCCCGCGCACCGCAACGAAGAGTAGCCCTTGCTCGCTACAACTAGAGGAAGCCCGCACGCAGCAACGAAGACCCAACACAGCCAAAAATAAATAAATAAAATAAATTAAAAAAAAAATCAGATTATAGTTATACTTAATATAAATGTTAGATTATGTAATACATACATGTATATTCAGTAGAAATAGTCAATAAATTGTACATAATGTACTACAGTAGTAAATGTTAGGTTCTTTTCAATGAATACTTTATAGTGTTTTTGCGATCTTTATAAAGAACCTGGTTTTTAAATAAATACTATTTCAAATTTGGGGAATGAGAAGTTTAAAATAAGATGAACCAGATTTCTACAATCCATTTTCTGATGCTCAAAGTGGGCAGACTACAAAATGGAGCATGGCTGAGGCCATGTGGTCATCTGTGTGTTCCTTGCACTGTTTGAATTTTATTATACATCCGTAATATGCAGGGGCACAAATCACTCATAGGTTATGCTTTTTAGGCAAACTTTTACACACGAATAACAACTAATTAGAATAGACCTTAACAAAACCGTGATGTTTGCTTGTTTCATCAAGCTCCACTTTCTGAGTTTCCCCTGTGAGTCTATTTATTGCTCTGTCTTCTCTATTCCCTAATACCCTCTGCAGAACACTTATGCCCTCAAGTTCTCTTCCCTCTTGCACATCATCAAAACTTGCTTTTGGATCATTCAGGCTGAGGTAAAAATGACTATGATCTTAAAGCACAACCAGTATTTGAATTTTAATGGGAAAAAAAGATTTAAGCTAAAGGGATGAGATTCCGAGATAAAAGGATGAGAGTTGAGTGCCAACCATCAGTTAGTAGATGAGAAGACATTTTTAGGCATCAAAGCTTTTCCGCGGGCTTCCCTGGTGGCGCAGTGGTTGAGAGTCCGCCTGCCGATGCAGGGGACACGGGTTCATGCCCTGGTCTGGGAAGATCCCACATGCCACGGAGCAGCTGGTCCCGTGAGCCATGGCTGCTGAGCCTGCACGTCCGGAGCCTGTGCTCTGCAACAGGAGAGGCCACAACAGTGAGAGGCCCGCATACCACACACACACACACACAAATGCCCAGATAAAACATTTCATTTTCCCATTAGAGAAATGCAAATCAAAACTACAATGAGGTATCACCTCACATTAGTCAGAATGGTCATCATCACAAAATGTACAAACAATAAATACTGGAGAGGGTGTGGAGAAAAGGGATCCCTCTTGCACTGTTGGTGGGAATGTAAATTGATACAGCCACTATGGAGAACAGTATGGAGGTTCCTAAAAAACTAAAAATAGAACTACTATATTACCCAACAATCCCACTATTGGGCATATACCCAGAGAAAACCATAATTCAAAAAGATGCATGCACCCCAATGTTCACTGCAGCACTACTTACAATAGCCAGGACACGGAAGCAAACTAAGTGTCCATCAACAGAGGAATGGATAAAGAAGAAGTGGTACATATATACAGTAGAATATTACTCAGCCATAAAATGGAACGAAAACGGGTCATTTGTAGAGACGTGGATGGACCTAGAGTGTGTCATACAGAGTGAAGTAAGTCAGAAAGAGAAAAACAAATATTGTATACTAACACATGTATGTGGAATCTAAAAAAAATGATATAGATGATCTTATTTGCAAAGGAGAAATAGAAACACAGACATAGAGAAAAAATATATGGATACCAAGGGAGAAGCAGGGAGTGAGACGAATTGGGAGATTGGGATTGACATACATATACTATTGATACTATGTATAAAATAGATAACTAATGAGAACCTACTGTATAGCACAGGGAACTCTACTCAGTTCTCTGTGGTGACCTAAATGGGAAGGAAATCCAAAATAGAGGGGATATATGTATAGGTATAGCTGATTCACTTTGCTGTACACCTGAAACTAACACAAGAGTGTAAAGCAACTATATTCCAATAAATTTTTTAAATTAAAAATAGAAAATATGGGGAAAAAATCAGGGATTTAGGGGGAAAAATTTAAAGAATCATTACCATATGAAAAAGTGATTAGTGTCACTAATGATAAGGCACGTACCAATTGAAAGCACAGAGAGATCTCACTAAGAGATGGCAGGGAAGTAGCGCAACTGTTACACACATTAGTGTTCTGTTGGGTGAATATGGTGATCCAAGAGATTAAGAAAATATTTATTTTTAAATGGGGGAAAGCAGAGCCTTTTTTATTTTATTTATTTATTTATTTATGTATTTATTGCGGTACGCGGGCCTCTCACTGTTGTGGCCTCTCCCGTTGTGGAGCACAGGCTCCGGACGTGCAGGCTCAGCGGCCATGGCTCACGGGCCCAGCCGCGCCGCGGCACGCGGGATCTTCCCGGACCAGGGCATGAACCCGTGTCCCCTGCATCGGCAGGCGGACTCTCAACCACTGAGCCACCAGGGAAGCCCCAAGAAAATAATTTGGCACAATCGAATTTTTAAAAACTGAAAATATCACACTATGATGCAGACATTGTTATTAGTTGTTTGCCTAACTGTTCTTGCATATTTAACACTAGGAGATGTGTCAAAAAAAAACAGAAAAATAACCCATAAATTCTCTCAATTTATTTGGTAAAGCTTAAAGTCATAGCAAACAAATTTTAAATGCAAAACTGAAGATAGTGGTTACCTCTGAGGGGATCAGAAAAGAGGAAAGGTCACCAGAGTCGTGCAAGTGATATCAAGGTAAGAGTCATGTTCAGTTCTTAGACTGAATGGTGAGTCTTTGAAAAGATAATCTGGAAAATTAGAAGTCACCGCCTCTACTCTCAAGGTCAGAAAATACGTAAGAGACCCAGAGAGATTTTTTTTACCACACGTGGTTGCAATTTTATAGATAATAAAAAATGAAATCTCATTCTTGCCATTAAATCAATGTTATTTTTTTAATTTGAAGAAAAATGAGGCTATATAAATTTTTACAGTGGTGAACCCTGTAAAACTGCTCCTTTGAACATTACAGTGGTAATTTCAAGTCTTTAAAACACAAGTTTGAAGAGATAGGAAAATCCATTACATGCTCTTTCATACTTTCATGTAAATTAATATGAAAACAGCTTTATTAAGTTGTTTATATAATAAAATGCACATATTATAGTATGCAATTTGATGAGTTTTGATGTATGTATAAAACCATGAAACTATCACCACAATCAAAATAATAAACAGATCTGTTGACAGAAAAGTTTCCTCGTGGTCTTTTTAATGTATTCTTTCCAACTCTACCTACCCCTCTAATCCCGGGCAACAACTAGTCTGTTGTCACCATGCAATAATTTGCATTTTTCTAGAATTTCGTATATGTTCAATTCCACCATATATACCCTTTTTGTCTGTCTGCTTTCTGTCAGCATATGTGAGATTTATTCATGTTGTGTATGTCAATAATTCATTCCTTTTTGTCATTTTATTACTTTTTATGAATATAGTACAGTTTATTTACCCCTTTGCTTATTGTTCATTAAACTTTTTTTGACCATATTTAGTTTGTCTTTAATTACATCCGATTTATTTTCATCTTGGACATTGTAATTTTCATCTCTAGAAATTTGAAAGTCTGTTTTGCATTACTTTTTATCTTCTTTGTTTCTACTTCCTTTTGGACATAGGCAGTACAGGTATAATAATTGTTTTAATATCAGTGCTTACTACTTCTAACACTTCCTTGGTAACTTTTCATTGGTTTTCTAACACTGTGAATTTTACATAGTGAGTGTTAGATATATTTATTTCTATAAACATTCTTATGCTTAATTTTGAGATTTATTAAAATTCCTTAGGAATGTTTTGATCCTCTGGATCTGGTTTATAAGATTTGTTATTTGGAACTTTTGCAGTTTTGTTGTAGGCTAATTTTTTCCCACTACTGAGGCAAAACCCTTCTGTGTACAGCACCCTGTAAACTTTGAGGTTTTCCAGTCGGGAAGGTGGGGTGAGAACATGCACTATGACTGCCTTTGTGTGAATGCCATGCCTTGTTACACCCAATCCTTGAGGTGGTTTTCCCTAACCTCAGACACATGCCCTGATCAGCACTTAGCCAAATGCTGGAGGGGAGCACTCTGCTGCCATCTGGAATTCTCTCTCTGTGCAGCCCTGTCACTGTTCCTCTGACCTACGAATTCTAGTCTTGGTTTCTCTGAACTCTCAGCTCTGTCTCCTCAACTCATTCCTCAGTCCCCATCTGCACTCAAGATCTGTCTGAAATCAGAAGGACTGACACCAACATGCACTGCAATGCGTTATCTTATGTAAAATTGGGTTTAAAACAATAATTTACAATTAAGGATGCTTATAATACTAGTGATAAGTTTCTTACAGTAGTAACAATTACACACAGTAGGTAATATGTTCAAAGGGCAATTTTCATCTAATAGTCACGTTATTTCAAATCATTTTTGGAGTCATTCCAAACATGTTAAATACTATCTCAAATGTAGTAAGTTTTCTTTCTATATAGGACAAGTAATAACTGTCTTATACATATGTATATATCAGACAAATATGAATTGATCTTTTTTCTAGGGTATACTCATATATTACATAAGTTTAACTATACAATAATTGTTCTTTACTAATTTCCCCCTTTTCAATAAGAAAATGTTATATTTCCTTACATATATTTTTATATATTTTATATATACTACAAATATGTATTTATATATAGTCTTATGATGTATATGTGTATATATACATAGACTAGAAACATATATATATATACATAAAATACATATACATACACACATAGACTAGAAACAATTAATTGCATCAATTGATAAAACACTAAACTCAGGAAAATCTAACGCTTCTCTAACAGTGCTCTGTACCTCCTCTCTCTCTCAGCATACAAATTAGGCAATTTTATATTAAGTCAACTTCTAGATCAAAGCATTCATCACTTAGCCAGAGGAAATCTTTTTGGCACAAACTTCCTTTCACTTCTACAGATGGTTCCATATTGAAACTGTTCTTTTGTTCCAATCTCAAACACTATATTAAACAAACTTGTAACATGTTTAAGATACCTTATTATTTGATAGTTTGTGTTGGGGCCACTCAAAGTATATTTGTAGTCATGAAAGACACTGAGACGCTTGACCCAAGGGTTAAAAATTTCCAGAATCTCTAGTGACAGGATGAGATAGCATTTACTGACAAGCTACCCTGCTGCAGCCTACCACTTCATTTACACATCACAATAGCTCTGAAAAGTAAACAGGATTTTCCCAGTTAGAGATGAAGAACTGTAAATTAAAAGTCAAGGAGTCTACCTTTGGTAAGCGATGAACGAAGAGCCTTGCTGAGATTTTAATCCAGCTGTATTTTGGAGCAACATGGATGGACCTAGAGGTTGTCATACTCAGTGAAGCCAGACAGAGAAAGACAAGTATAAGATATTGCTTATATGTGGAATCAAAAAAAAGAAGATACAAATGAACTTATATATGAAACAGAAACAGACCCACAGACATGGAAAACAAACTTATGGTTACCAAAGGGGAAAGAGGGAGGGAATAAATTAGGAGTTGGGGATTAAAATATACACACCACCATATATAAATTATACAACTAACAAGGCCCTACTATATACCACAGAGAACTATACTCAATCATTTTTAATAACTTATAAGGGAAAAGAATCTGAAAAAAATTAGGTATATATGTATGTATAACTGAATCACTTTGCTGTATACCTAAAGCTAACACAACATTGTAAATCAACTATACTTCAATAAAAATTAATTAATTAATTAAAAAATAAACCAAAAACTCTAAATGGCATACAGGTAATTTGACTCAAGGTAGAGTGAGCAATAACTGAAGTATCAAAATTTATATAACTCCACTACATAAGCCTCTTCGAATGATCTCTGCTCCCTATCAGCTCTGTGTTCCTACCTCTATCTTTAGTCTCAGGCCTAGGTCTAATGTCAAACAGTGCACAGTATATTGGAAAGAGGGTGGATTTTGGAGTCTGAGAGTATGAAAATCTCAGTTTTATTTTTTTAATAGCCATGTGAGTGTTATGAACTTAATATTGTCCTCCTAAATTTTTTTGTTGAAGTCTTAATTCCTCATAGCTTACAATGTGACTGTATTTCTCGATAGGGCCTTTAAAGAGAAAATTAAGATTCAATGAGGTTATATGGGTGGGCCCTAATGCAATGTGACTGGTGTCCTTATAAGAAGAGGAAGAATCACTAGGGATGTATCTGCACAGAGAAAAAGCCATTAGAGAACCCAGTGAGAAGGCAGCCCTCTCCAAGCCAAGGACAGAGGGCTCAGGAGAAACCAACTCAATCTTGTACTTCAGCCTCCAGAGAAAATAAGAGTTCTGTCTTTTGAACAGCTTAGTCTGTGGTATTTTGTGATGGCAGCCCTAGCAAACTAAGACAAGACCTTAAAACATTTTACATGACCTCTTTGAATCTAAATTTCCTTAGTTATTATTATAGTTTATAATGATAATAGATTGTATTGACTAATAAGTGAAATAATCTAGAGTGCAATGATGTACATATTCATAAATCTTATTTTCTCCTGGTATGTTTTTCTTGTGACTTCCAACTCCAATAAACTACTCATTAAGCTCATTCTCAGCAGTGGTTCATGAAACAAATCTAAGGGCAGAGAAAATAGGAAGAGAAATTAATAGTCAAAAGCATCTCGAGAAAGTTCACTTGCATAAAATTCACAAAACATTATTATTATTTTTACTTTCCTCAAGTTCTGGTCATCTCATTCTTGATGAATATGTCTGTGAGAATATTATTTTTTTCTTTAAATGGAAAATTTCAAAATGGATAAACCCTTAGCATTTCTTAAATTCGGACAATATTTGAGTGAGTAAATATAAAATGAAAAATGATTTCATCTTATTGTATAAGCAATTAATGCGGTTTTTTTTGTTTCTCTTTTTTTTTTTTTTTTGGTCTCACAGATTTACATACCAATTTGTTTGTGTTCCTGAATCTTCTCCTTCAAACTTTTGAGTCATATTCAATTGTGTTGTCTACTCAACAGAAGGGATCTTTCTCTGCCCCAATTTGCTTCACTCCATAGTCCCACAGACGCCTTACAGTTTTGGGGGTTTTTTTTTGGCAAAAAGCTGATAATCATGATTAACCCCTCACTTTCTTTCACTTCCTATTTCACATCTGCTAGTTCAACCATCAGAATATCACCACCATCCCCACCTCCACCTCTACCAATTCTAAATTCAAATCTCCCCTGAATTATTTTTATTTATTTATTTATTTTGCGGTACGCGGGCCTCTCACTGTTGTGGCCTCTCCCGTTGCGGAGCACAGGCTCCGGACGCGCAGGCTCAGCGGCCATAGCTCATGGGCCCAGCCGCACCGCAGCATGTGGGATCCCGGACCGGGGCACGAACCCGTGTCCCCTGCATCGGCAGGCGGACTCTCAACCACTGTGCCACCAGGGAAGCCCTCCCCTGAATTATTTTAATAGCGTTAGCTGTTAATTATTTTAATAGATACACAGCTGCTACTTCCCTTTCCCTCTTTCTCACCCTTTCCTTACCTTCAGTTCTTTTCAGGCCTTGAACCAGGAACTCTTCAAGGGATCAGACCACACACCTCCACTCTCCACTGGGAAGTGAGCTTTGCCTCACAAGGCAGGTCCTGCGCATGCTTTCTTTCTGTCCATCAATTTCCCCAAACCAGGTTGAATCCCCACTTGATCTCCATCTCCTAATTGAAGGAAGGGAGAAGACGGGAACTAATATTTATTATTTTCATCTGGGGATTCTAGGCTAGCTTCCTTATATATGTTAATCTTTACATACATGATATTATTATACTCATTTTACAGGCAAATGAAACTAATAAGTGCCTGGGATATTTGCATGACTATGTTAACAAGTGTTAACCTAGCCAACGAGTAGCAGTACTAGAATTCAAACCCAGATAAATCTGGGGCCAACTTCCAAGTCATTTCTACCTTGTGTTTCTTTGAAGGCATACATTAGCACTTTTTGTTGGCCACCCTGGGATCCCAGAATGACTGTTTGGGCAGGTAGCAAGAGGATATGTTTAGGAAGCAGAAAAAAACAGAATTTGTGGACCATTTCTTCAACTGTAAAATAGAAATAAAAATTCCTAACAGTTCTTTTAAATAATAAAATCAAAGAATTTAGTACTGTTTTTAGGAAAGAATAAACACACACACGCAAATAGATACACACCTGTTATTTCTCTTCCCTCTTTCTCATTAAAAAAAAAATTCTAAAGTATCACTTAGGGATGGAGAGTTGTGTGTGGCCTGAACGCAGAGTTCCTGGTTCAAGGTAAATACATACACACACAGCAAATTAAGTCACTGCCAGTTGTCCTTTTGGAGACCCCTCCAACTTCACTGCCTACCACCTTACTTTGTCTTCATCCACTACATTGACTTCCTCACACTTCCAGGCACACACAATGCCCCTTGGGGCCTTTACTTTATTGATTGATTGATTGATTTAATCTATTTATTTATCTATCTATCTTAGGCCTTCTCTTTATTCACCTATCTATCTTACGCCTTCTCTTTACTTATTTACTTATTTATTTATCTATCTATCTTAGGCCTTCTCTTTATCTATCTTAGGCCTTCTATTCATTTATTTATTTATCTATCTTAGGTCTTCTCTATATTTGTCTATTTACTTATTTATTTATTTAGTTCCCGTATTTTTTTTGGCTGCGTCAGGTCCTAGTTGCAGCACGCGTGATCTTTTCGTTGTGGAGTGTGGGCTTCTCTCTAGTTGTGGCTCACGGGCACCAGGGTGCATGGGGTCTGTAGTTTGCGGCCCTCAGGCTCTCTAGTTGAGGCACGCAAGCTCAGTATTTGAGGTGCGTGGGCTTAGTTGCCCCGCAGCGTGTGGGATCTTAGCTCCCCGACCAGGGATCGAACGTGTGTCCCCTGCATTGGAAGGCAGATTCTTTACCACTGGACCAGCAGGAAGGTTCAGGACCTTTGCTTTAGGTATCCGCTCTGCCTGCCAAGTTTATCCTGGAGCCTTGGCTTGTTCATTTAATTTCTTCCAATGCCTTTTCAAAGGTAGCTTTATTAGAGAAGTCACCCTACATTATTCTATTAAAATAGCTCACCACATCTCACCACAGGGACTGTTACCCTAACTTATGTTTGTCCCCCTAACTTTCATCACAGTCTAACACACAACATGTTTACTTTTTTTTCCCCACAAATATCTGTCTTCTCAAAAGAATTCTTGTACCATAAGGTAAAGGGGTCTCTTTATGTTTTATTTACTTCTAGATCCCAAATGGCTAGATTAGTGCCTAGGGCCTCTTAGCTGATAAATAAATACTCACTGGATAAACTTAATGAAATAATCAAATATTTATATTTGTTACTGTGCAAATAAAGACTTTAAAAAATAAGATCAGTAAATCTCTGGCCACTTCATCTGACAATTGTATCTTCTTCTTTTGTCTTTGTCATATTAAGGACTTTTAGTAGAAGCCTCAGCTGATTGATCATTTGCAGTAGAGGTCAAAATTGCAATTATTTAATTCCACAGATTGCCTTGGAGGGCAATGAAACAGAAAATTGATGCTGCTTGATCTTTTACACAGTTGTTCCTTTATGAAAAATAAACCTTAAAAAATGCTGTTGTGGAATATAGTAAAGTGCTCTGAATATTTACAATTGTAAGAAAATGTCCAAGAATGGTGTATATGGCAAGTATTTCTATGTTGTACACAGTTTATTAAAATTTAATAAAATACCATTTGTTATCATTTTTTAAAAAATGTCCAAAAGGTTTCAAAAATTGGTAATTTTTCTTAATCTCTCTGCTTTCAATATTGTTTGCAAACTCGAGTTTTTAAATTTAGTTATGATAAATACAATATCTTTTAAGGAATCCCTTTGACTTATGGACCACACCTTATTTTTTATATTATTTCAATATTAAAAAAGAATCACTGGCCCTTTGGCTCTGATCAATTAGATAAAAAATTCTGACTCCCTTTTTTAAAATCTGTCTAATTTTTGTATGGTTTTATGATAAGGCAAGTTTTAGGGTAATATTTATCTTGAAGATATTTGAGTTGTTAAAGTTTCCACTTTTCTTAGAAATGTGTTTTCCACTACCAAGAAAGGAGCACTGAGTAGTACAGGGACATTTTAGTTTATTATTCTTTTTCTTTTCTTTTTTCCAGTGGAATTTCTCAGCAGAGTTGGAAATTCCCCAGATTTATAAAACATTAATATTCAATGTATAATAAATGATTATGCTGCAAAATCCAATCACATAGGAATTGAAAAATACCCTTTCTCCGTTAAAACTTTTTTTAGGAATGGAGAGTTTATAAAGGATTATCTCTTGAATGCAGGAGAAAAATCATGCCCCACACTCCATAACCAAAAATAGCATTATCAAAGGCAAACACCATTATTCAGTGTAATGAAGATAAGGCTGAGAATTCACAGGACAAATTCTATGAAAAAGTTAAATCATTTATGGCGTCTCTATTGCAGTGGAAGAGAGCTCAGCTACATATATGTATATATATTACCATCCAATTAGATCTATCATTTGGTGGTGTCAAAGAAAATTTTGATGTGACAGAAGAACTCTTAAACATGATGCCCATGACAAGCACGACTGTGTTCTGGGGTTTAATTAAGTCTTTTTTTTTTTTTTTTTTTTGGCACACTGCATGGCTTGTGGGATCTTAGTTCCCCAACCAGGGATTGAACGCAGGTCCTCAGTAGTGAAAGCGTGGAGTCCTAACCACTGGACTGCCAGGGAATTCCCATAATGTCTTAACAATGCTAATATGAAAGTAGTCAAATTTAGGACATATGACTACTGAGAGTGCTCCCCAAATGGTCGAAGCTGTTAGACCATTAATTTAAACTGAGGTGGCAACATTTTTCAAGGACATGGAACTTAAGTCAGTTCCTTGCATGACTGACCCAGAGTTACCCTCCACTAGAAAATTAAAATAGAAGACATACTGTTTGTAATAATTAAGTCTATGAACTTTGTGCCCTCCTAGGGCCAGACCACTGGCAATGCAGTTATGGTTGATGGATTAGATGAACAATAACAATCTGCTTACACATTGAGATTAAGATGCTTCAGAAGCGGCATGTTCTGGAAACAACTGAAATTTTAAGAATTCAGTTCATTTGAATAGTTAACAATAAACAGTGGAGCAAAGTCTTGAACTTTGCAATTTCATTTATCATACTGATCTCAGTTTCATCAAATCAGAGTCATGACCAAACTAAATTACAAAATAGTGGGGTTAAAACTTATCCTTCTTCTCCCTCCCACCAAAAAAAAAAAAAAAAAAAAAAAACAGCTTAAAAATTCTTCAGGCCACTGTTCTCAATATTGAAAGTTTGTAAAAAGACGTACAACTGTGAAGTTACTGAATTGAAATTTAAATACTGTGCTGAAAGCTAAATATGGTAATGATGCAGAAATAGAGGAATTCTATCTTTATGTAACTGTTTTTTAAATTAATTTAAAATTAAAATAATTACCCTAGTTCTATCAATATTTGGAAGTACATTCTCAATTCCTTCCCCTTGATAAAATAAAAGAATGAAATTATTATATACAATTAAAGGTAAAAGAGTTTACTATAGGCCAGATACTCTTATTGTTATTTATATGTTCCATGATAATCTAACTGAATTTTAACAATTCTGTGAGGTAGATGGTATTATTATCTCCATCTTATCTATAAGGCTACTGAAGCACATGCTAAGTAGTTAGCCTATGTCTCACAAGGAGCAAAATGTAGGGTTAGAATTTGAATCTAGACAATCTGGTTCTAGGATAAACGTTTTCAGGTACTAGACTGTAGCTACATTACTAAATAAATAAATAATTAAATAGGGTCTGCATCCAAATTAAAGTAAAAAAGAATTAATACAATTCCATTTCTGGGCTTCCCTGGTGGCGCAGTGGTTAAGAATCCACCTGCCAATGCAGGGGACATGGGTTCGAGCCCTGGCCTGGGAAGATCTCACATGCCACAGAGCAACTAAGCTCGTGCGCCAAAACTACTGAGCCTGCGCTCTAGGGCCTGTGAGCCTCACCTACTGAGCTCACGTGCCACAGCTACTGAAGCCCGCGCGCCTAGAGCCCGAGCTCCGCAACAAGAGAAGCCACCGCAATGAGAAGCCCGTGCACCGCAATGAAGAGTAGCCCGAGCTCACCGCAACTAAAGCCCGCGCGCAGCAACAAAGACCCATCGCAGCCAAAAATAAAATAAATGTATTAAAAAAAAGAGAAAACTTCATTTCACGAGAAACCACTAAGCACTTATCAGAATGGCTAAACTCCAAAACATGGAAAACACCAAATATTGGTGAAGATATAGAGCAACAGGAAAGCTCGTTAATTGCTGTTGGAATGCAAAATGGTACAAGCACTTTGTAAATTTCTTATGAAGCTAAATATAGGCTTACCTATCATACAATCCAGCAGTCACACTCGTAGTTAATTATCCAAATGCAAAACATGAAAGCCTACACACAGATTTTTAGAGCAGCTTTATTCATAATTGCCAAAAATTTGAAGTAATCAAGATAGAGCTTGGGAAGATGGCGGAAGAGTAAGACGCGGAGATCACCTTCCTCCCCACAGATACATCAGAAATTCAACTACACGTGGAACAACTCCTACAGAACACCTACTGAATGCTGACAGAAGACCTCAGACCCCCCAAAAGGCAAGAAACTCCGGACATACCTGGGTAGGGCAAAAGAAAAAAAGAATAAACAGAGACAATAGGATAGGGACGGTACCTGCACCAGTGGGAGGGAGCCGTGAAGGAGGAAAGGTTTCCACACACTACAAGCCCCTTCGCGGGCGGAGACTGCAGGTGGCGGAGGGGGAAAGCTTCGGAGTAGCGGAGGAGAGCACAGCAACAGGGTTGTGGAGGGCAAAGCGGAGAGATTCCGGCACAGAGGATCGGTGCCCTCAGGCACACACCAGCCCGAGAGGCTTGTCTGCTTGGCCGCCCGGGGCGGGCGGGGCTGGGAGCTGAGGCTCGGGTATCGGCTTTCAGTCAGAGCGCAGGGAGAGGACTGGGGCTGGCGGCAGGAAGAGAGCCTGAGGGGGTTAGTGCACCACGGCTAGCCCAGAGGGAGTCCGGGGAAAGGGTCTGGAGCTGCCGAAGAGGCAAGAGACTTTTTTCCCTTTTGTTTCCTGGTGTGCGAGGAGAGGGCATTAAGAGGGCTGCTTGGGGAAGCACCGGAGACGGGCGCGAGCTGCGGCTAAAGGCGCGGACCTCGGAGACGGGCGTGGGACGCTGGGGCTGCTGCTGCCGCCGCCACCGCCGGGCCTGTGTGCGAGCGCGGGTCACTGTCCGCCCCGCCTTCCGGGGGGCCTGTGCACCCCGCCACTGCCGGGGTCCCAGGACCCGGGGACGGTTTTCCCGGGAAAGCGCACGGAGCGCCTCGGGCTGCTGCAATGTCACGCCGGCCTCTGCCGCCGCAGGCCCGCCCCACACTGCGCGCCCCTCCCTCCCCTCTGCCTGAGTGAGCCAGAGCCCCCGAATCAGCGGCTCCTTTAAACCCGTCCTGTCTGAGCGAAGAATGGATGCCCTCCGGCGACCTACGCGCAGAGGCGGGGCCAGGTCCAAGGCTGAGACCCGGGAGCTGTGAGAGCAGAGACAGGGAAATCTCTCTGTGCAGCCTCGGAGGCAGCGGATTAAAGCTGCACGGTCCATTTGATGTGCCCTGCGTCTGCGGAGTGCATAAATGGACAGCGAATCATCCCAAATTTAGGAAATGGAATTTGAGGACAAGATTTAAGACTTTCCCCCCTTTTCCTCTTTTTACAACGAATTATCCCAAATTAAGGAGGTGGACTTAGAGAGCAAGATTTCAGACTTCTCGCCCTTTTCCTCTTTTTACAACGAATTATCCCAAATTGAGGAGGTGGACTTGGAGAGCAAGATTTTTGATTTTTCCCTCTGCTCTCTTTTAGTGAATGTGTATGTGTAATCTTCTGTGTAAGATTCTCTCTGTATAGCTTTGCTTCCACCATATGTCCCAGGGTTCTATCTGTCCGTTTTTTTTTCAATAATTACTTTTTAATTTTAATAACGCTACTATATTTCATACTTTATTCTATTTAACTTTACCTGCTCTTTCTTTTTTTCTACCTTCCCTTCCTCCCTCCCACCCTCCGCTCCTCCTTTCCTTCTTTCTTTTTCTTTCCTCCCTTGCGCCCTCCCACCATTCTTCTTCCCACTTTCTTTTTCTTTCCTTCCTCCCTCCCTCCCTCCTGTCTTTCTTTCTTTCGTTCCTTCCTCCCTCCCTCCCTCCCTTCTTCCATTCACTCTTCCTTTTGCTTTCATTCCTCCCTCCCTCCCTCCTTTCTCTCTTTCTTCCTTCCTTCCTTCCTTTCTGCCCTTCTTCCTTTCTTTCCCTCTCTCTTTCTTTCTTCTACTAAATCTTTCTTTCTACTTTTTCTCCCTGTTATTCTGAGCCGGGTGGATGAAAGGCTCTTGGTGCTGCAGCCAGGAGTCAGTGCTGTGCCTCTGAAGTGGGAGAGCCAACTTCAGGACACGGGTCCACAAGAGACCTCCCAGCTCCACATAATATCAAGCAGCAAAAATCTCCCAGAGATCTCCATCTCAACACCAGCACCCAGCTTCAGTCAACGACCAGCAAGCTACAGTGCTGGTCACCCTATGCCAAGCAACTAGCAAGGCAGGAACACAACCCCACCCATTAGCAGAGAGGCTACCTAAAAACATAATAAGGCCACAGGCACCCCAAAACACACCACCAGACGTGGACCTGTCCACCAGAAAGACAAGATCGAGCCTTAACCACCAGAACACAGACATTAGTCCCCCCCACCAGGAAGCCTACACAACCTACTGAAACAACCTTAGCCACTGGGGACAGACACCAAAAACAACAGGAACTACGAACCTGCAGCCTGCAAAAAGGAGACCCCAAACACAGTAAGATAAGCAAAATGAGAAGGCAGAAAAACACACAGCAGGTGAAGGAGCAAGATAAAAACCTACCAGACCTAACAAATGAAGAGGTAATAGGCAGCCTACCTGAAAAAGAATTCAGAATAATGATAGTAAAGCTGATCCAAGATTCTATTTCCAAGATCCAAAATCTTGGAACTAGAATAGACAAAATGCAAGAAACAGTTAACAAGGACCTAGAAGAACTAAAGATGAATCAAGCATAGATTAACAACACAATAAATGAAATGAAAAATACTCTAGATGGGATCAATAGCAGAATACCTGAGGCAGAAGAACAGATAAGTGAGGTGGAAGATAAAATAGTGGAAATAACTGCTGCAGAGCAAGATAAAGAAAAAAGAATGAAAAGAACAGAGGACAGTCTCAGAGACCTCTGGGACAACATTAAACGCACCAACATTCGAATTATAGGGGTTCCAGAAGAAGAAGAGAAAAAGAAAGGGACTGAGAAAATATTTGAAGAGATTATAGTTGAAAACTTCCCTAATATGGGAAAGGAAATAGTTAATCAAGTCCAGGACGCACAGAGAGTCCCATACAGAATAAATCCAAGGAGAAATACGCCAAGACACATATTAATCAAACTGTCAAAAATTAAACACAAAGAAATCATATTAAAAGCAGCAAGGGAGGGCTTCCCTGGTGGCGCAGTGGTTGAGAGTCCGCCTGCCGATGCAGGGGACACGGGTTCCTGCCCCGGTCCGGGAAGATCCCACATGCCGCGGAGCGGCTAGGCCCGTGAGCTATGGCCATTGAGCCTGCGCATCCGGAGCCTATGCTCCGCAAAGGGAGAGGCCACAACAGTGAGAGGCCCGCGTACCGCAAAAAAAAAAAAAAAAAAAAAAAAACAGCAAGGGAAAAGCAACAAAGAACACACAAGGGAATCCCCATCAGGTTAACAGCTGATCTCTCAGCAGAAACTCTACAAGCCAGAAGGGAGTGGCAGGACATAATTAAAGTGATGAAGGAAAGAAACCTGCAACCAAGATTACTCTACCCAGCAAGGATCTCATTCAGATTTGATGGGGAAATTAAAACGTTTACAGACAAGCAAAAGCTGAGAGAGTTCAGCACCACCAAACCAGCTCTACAACAAATGCTAAAGGAACTTCTCTAGGCAAGAAACACAACAGAAGGAATAGACCTACAATAACGAACCCAAAGCAATTAAGGAAATGGGAATAGGAACATACATATCAATAATTACCTTAAATGTAAATGGACTAAATGCTCCCACCAAAAGACACAGAGTGGCTGAATGGATACAAAAACAAGACCCATATATATGCTGTCTACAAGAGACCCACTTCAGACCTAGAGACACATACAGATTGAAAGTAAGGGGATGGAAAAAGATATTCCATGCAAATGGAAATCAAAAGAAAGCTGGAGTAGCAATTCTTATATGAGACAAAATAGACTTTAAAATAAAGACTATTAGAAGAGACAAAGAAGGACACTACATAACGATAAAGGGATCGATCCAAGAAGAAGATATAACAATTGTAAATATTTATGCACCCAACATAGGAGCACCTCAATACATAAGGCAAATACTAACAGCCATAAAAGGGGAAATCGACAGTAACACACTCATAGTAGGGGACTTTAACACCCCACTTTCACCAATGGACAGATCATCCAAAATGAAAATAAATAAGGAAACACAAGCTTTAAATGATACATTAAACAAGATGGACTTAGTTGATATTTATAGGACATTCCATCCAAAAACAACAGAATACACATTTTTCTCAAGTGCTCATGGAACATTCTCCAGGATAGATCATATCTTGGGTCACAAATCAAGCCTTGGTAAATTTAAGAAAATTGAAATTGTATCAAGTATCTTTTCCGACCACAATGCTATGAGACTAGACATCAATTACAGGAAAAGATCTGTAAAAAATAGAAACCCATGGAGGCTAAACAATACACTACTCAATAACGAAGTGATCACTGAAGAAATCAAAGAGGAAATAAAAAATACCTAGAAACAAATGACAATGGAGACACGACGACCCAAAACCTATGGGATGAAGCAAAAGCAGTTCTAAGGGGGAAGTTTATAGCAATACAATCCCACCTTAAGAAACAGGAAACATCTCGAGTAAACAACCTGACCCTGCACCTAAAGCAATTAGAGAAAGAAGAACAAAAGACCCCCAAAGTTAGCAGAAGGAAAGAAATCATAAAGATCAGATCAGAAATAAATGAAAAAGAAATGAAGGAAACGATAGCAAAGATCAACCAAACTAAAAGCTGGTTCTTTGAGAAGATAAACAAAATTGACAAACCATTAGCCAGACTCTTCAAGAAAAGAAGGGAGAAGACTCAAATCAATAGAATTAGAAATGAAAAAGGAGAAGTAACAACTGACACTGCAGAAATACAAAAGATCATGAGAGATTACTATAAGCAACTCTATGCCAATAAAATGGACAACCTGGAAGAAATGGACAAATTCTTAGAAATGCACAACCTGCCAAGACTGAATCAGGAAGAAATAGAAAATATGAAGAGACCAATCACAAGCACTGAAATTGAAACTGTGATTAAAAATCTTCCAACATGGGGCTTCCCTGGTGGTGCAGTGGTTGAGAGTCCGCCTGCCGATGCAGGGGACACGGGTTTGTGCCCCGGTCCAGGAAGATCCCACATGCCGCGGTGAGGCTGGGCCCGTGAGCCATGGCCGTTGAGCCTGTGCATCTGGAGCCTGTGCTCTGCAACGGGGGAGGCCACAACAGGGAGAGGCCCGCGTACCGCAAAAAAAAAAAAAAAAAAAAAAAAAAAATCTTCCAACAAACAAAAGCCCAGGACCAGATGGCTTCACAGGTGAATTCTATCAAACATTTAGAGAAGAACTAACACCCATCCTTCTCAAACTCTTCCAAACAATATCAGAGGAAGGAATACTCC